>NC_057814.1:82320124-82595629 GCF_018294505.1 Triticum aestivum
AAGGGCTTATATTAAAAGTAAATAACAAGAGTGCCACAGTCGGACGTCTGAGCGACATCACATAAAGGGCTTATATCAAAAGTAAATAACAAGGGTGCCACAGTCGGACGTCTGAGCGACATCACATAAAGGGCTTATATTTCATAACTTGATATCTCAGTAGCTCAAGAATTTGAATCATTTCAAGGGCATAATCAGGTATGAAATAAACAACAGGGTTAGTCCATCTAGGGAATAACGTTCAACCAATTTACCACTCAAGCTTGTTCACCGGGGAAAATACCACGAGGATTTGACATAGATATGGATACACTGGTCACGGTCCTTGACCATGGATACGATGACTCGAAAGGATTTGACTCTGCAGAGTTTGTACTTTAACCACAGCCAACGGATTTCAGTAGTCACAGGGACTAGTTCCGTTTACGGTGTTTTGGAAGAAACACATCTAACCAGTACACACCCATTCAACATTCCGAAGCCAGGAATCACCCTCGGCAACGTTCAAGAAAAACTTTGAGACGGGGAGGCTACAACCTCGCGTAGCATGGGATCAAATTTATATACGCGCGCTCTAAGGGGTGCCCCCCTCTCGGTCCCAACCGGAAACACCCATGCCCCCTGACCGGATGACTGGCTTTAATCCAGGGCCATGGAACCCTCATCCCGGCCCCTCTATTTGGTGTGTACACGGAAAGAGGTTAACAACTTACTAAACCGTATTCTTTGCAGAAAACATGTGGTAGCACGAAAGGGAAAGAACGGTAACGTGACTCAGTCCACGTTAACGTCGGAGTTTATCGGATGTCGTAAGGCTGGCATGCTACAACAATACCACCTTACTGCCTTTCATGTCACCACATGACTAGGCCATCTCTCATCAGAGATCACAGTAACTTCGGCACACGGATAGTTGCCTCACATGCAATGAGATACTCACCGATGCTCATATGCCATGCACAAACCATTCAAGCAAACATGCAAAACACCTATCATATCAAAGGTTCAAACATGCTTGCCTGGTTCGGAGAAGTCGGAGTCTAGCTCGGCGAAGTTCGCGGCTCCGTCACCTCTTCCGGAACCAACGGTATAATCGAAACCGTACACTATCGTGAAAATCATCGCGTGCATAAATTTTTTTCCAAATTTTTTCTAAATAAATACTATAAAAAACTAGATAAAAATATAAGACTGACAGAAAAAGAATCAATCAAAAATCATCTTTTATTAAAAAGATATAACGGTTTTAGTCCAGGGACTAATCTGTGATGAAACAGAAAAGATCCAGGGACTTAACTAAGAAAACAGAAAACGGTTCGGAAAGAAATGCGCCAGCCCAAAGAGAAAACGCATTCTGCCCGAAGGCGCCAACAGAAAACGGTTCGAGGGGGGAAAAGAAGAGAGGCTGATGGGGGGGGTCCCACATGTCAGGTTTAAAACTTCGCCGGCGCCCGAAGGCTGCGGTGGTCGCCGGCGTTGAACCACGGCGAGGCAGGGAGATCGGAGGGTACCAAGAGGTTCAGTGTGTTCTTCCGCGTCGGTGGGTGGTGGACTTGACCGACGCAGAGCACCACGTCGACGGCGACACTTTCTCCGGCGGACGGTGGCTCGGGCGATGGTGGAGAACTCCGGTGGGTTCTGCAAACTCCAAATTGAAGCGCGGGTCAGCAGAGTGGATGCACTAGAGAGCTACTGGCAAGAGCTGAGGGGTAGGGGTGCACGCACGGGAGCGAATCGAGCTGGGTCCCGTGGCGGGTCGAGGCGGCCGGAGTTGGGGAAGAAGGCTCTCTCGGGGCTCTTCCAGTGGCTTGGCGTGGTGTTGGAAGTGTGCAGAGCTGGTGTGGGTTCGAGTTCGAGCTCGGAGCCTCTATTTATAGGCGATTCGAGGGGGTGGCCGTGAATGGGATCGCTCCGGCGAGCAATTACGGCGAGGCAGTGGTTGGGCAGGGGTTTTAGGGGGCTAGGCACCATCAGGGAAGATCACTGGTGCCGTTCCACCGCTAAACCTCGGTCGGGCAAGGCGTAATATGCCGATCCTCGACGGGGCGGCCGTACGGGCACGGCGGCGGCAGAGAGCACGCTCCGCGCCTACCAGTTCACGACGAAGGGTGGCAGTGCGCACGGGTGAGTGGATGGCCACGCGGCGGCCTCCGGTGGCTTGGGCGGCGCTGGACGGCGCCGTCTACGATGTGCCTCTCTCTGGCGGCCGCAAAGGCGCCGCTGCCGTCGCTCACGGGTGGAGCACCTCCTCCTGCTCGTCGCCGACGCCCGCAACCTTCCAGGTGATCGTGCGGCGCAGAGATAAGAAGGAGGGGACAGGGAGCAAGGCGCCACCGCGGCTACTGGCGACATTGAGAACGAGCTCTGAAGAAAATGACAGTGTTCACTGAAACTGTAACTCTGAAAATCTGAACTTGACAGAAACAGTGTCCATCAGGTGTTCGACGAAATGATTTGGCATGAAGAAAAAAATTTCTGGAGCTGGGACTTGGTGAGGTGACCTCTCAATGCATCCAGAGGCTGCCTGAATTTTCTCAGATTTTTAGGAGAAGAATTCAAATGAATTTCATCAAATTTGGCAAATAAGGTCCAAACTTGCAGCAAGTACAATTTGAAATATTTGAACTGGAGACCAGTGGATCTTCATGGATCTTGGTTGAGGGCTCTAAGGACTAGCCAGGGAGACTTGTTTGGAGGACAAACTCAAAGTAGAAATGGTAGATCCTTTGAAAACCTCCAAGGATCAAAATAGAAGGCAGAAATTATTTTTGATAAGAATTAAATGGAAACAAATATATGGAGAGGTTCAACTTGCTGGATTTGAAGTATAACTTGGCACAAAGATGGGGAATGGCTTTTGGGAGGGGATTTCCACTCATGTCATGGCAAGAGGAGATTTTGAAAAGGGGAGAAGATCACTCCAAATGCCATAGGGCTATTTAAAAGAATTTTCAAAAGAAATCTCCCAAGTGAAAAGCATTTGGTTTTGAGTCCACATAAGAAGGAAAAACCTCCAAGACCAAAATCAAGTCTTGGGTGAATCCAAAACAAAACACTTGTCATAAAAGAAAATATTTTGAGAGGGAGAGTACTTCAGAAAATTTTAAATAACATCCCTCAAATCAAATAAAAGTTTGAAAAAGCCAAATAAGATTTTGGGTGTCACACTTGTCCAACATCAACTTTTTAGCATGTCATATTTTAATGAGTGCTCACAATTACAAAAGATGTCCAAGATAGTATATTTATATGTGAAATCTCTCTTCCTTCAATATTCTTTCATGAATTGTTCAAGTGACCAATTTAGCGTTTGCTAACTTTCAATAAGTTTAGTACCTACACTTATTATGGGTGAAGTCATTACTCCCCATGTTATAAGCATATGAAATGTATATAAATTCACATTTATGATATTCAATTCATTCAACCATTTACTCATAGGATATATGTGAAGCACGTGAGTAAATGACAAACTACTCCAAAAAAGATATAAGTGAAGAACACTTAGTAGTCAAATAATTAACTAGCCATGGGAGGATTCTTTTTCATTCAAGATTTCAGATCCAATGATTTTATTCAAACAGCAAGTAAAATTGAAAATACACTCCAAGCAAAACACATATCATGTGACGAATAAAAATATAGCTCCGAGTAAGGTATACCGATAGTTTTGAAGACGAAAGAGGGGATGCCTTCCGGGGCATCCCCAAGCTTAGGCGCTTGAGTCTTCCTTGAATATTGCCTTGGGGTGCCTTGGGCATCCCCAAGCTTAGGGTTTTTCCACTCCTTATTCTCCTCATATCGATATCTCACCCAAAGCTTGAAAACTTCAATCACACAAAACTTAACAGAACTTCGTGAGATAGGTTAGTATGATAAAGAGTAAACCATTCACTTTGGTACTGTCAAATACAAGGTTCATAATTTTTCTCACACAATTCCTACTGTACCATATCATTTATACAATTTATATTGAGAAATATAAGCCATAGAAACTAGAAAACAAGCAAACTATGCAATGAAAACAGAATCTGTCAGAAACAGAACAGTCTGTAATGATCTGAACAGAAACCATACTTATGCTACTCCAAAAATTATGAAATAAATTGCTGCACGTGAGGACTTTGTCTATTAATCTTCTGCAAAAAGAATCAACTAAAGAGCACTCTTCTGTAAAAAATGACAGCTAATCTCGTGAGCACAAAGTTTCTGTTTTTTACAGCAAGATCACATTAACTTTCACCCAAGTCTTCCCAAAGGTATTACTTGGCACTTTATTGAAACAAAAGCTATAAAAAATTATTACTACAGTAGCTTAATCATGTAAACACAAAAAGACATTAAGGGTAAATAGTGGGTTGTCTCCCAACAAGCGCTTTTCTTTAATGCCTTTTAGCTAGGCATGATGGTTTCAATGATGCTCACATAAAAGATAAGAATTGAGGCATAAAGAGAGCATCATGAAGAATATGATTAGCACATTTAAATATAACCCACTTCCTATGCCTAGGGATTTTGTGAGCACAAAATTTATAGGAACAAGAATCAACTAGCATAGGAAGGCAAAACAAGTATAACTTCAAAACTTTAAGCACATAGAGAGAAACTTGATATTATTGCAACTCCTACAAGCATGTATTCCTCCCTCATAATAATTTTCAGTAGTATCATGAATGAGTTCAACAATATAACCATCACATAAAGCATTCTTTTCATGATCTACAAGCATAGAAATTTTACTACTCTCCACATAAGCAAAATTCTTCTCATTCGGAATAGTGGGAGCAAACTCAACAAAATAACTATCATGTGAGGCATAATACAATTGAAACTTAAAATCATGATGAAAAGTTTCATATTTAACATTATTCTTTAGCATGCATGTCATCACAATAATCATCATAGATAGCAACTCTGTTCTCATAATCAATTGGAACCTCTTCCGAAATAGTGGAATCATTACTAACTAAAGTCGACACTCTTCCAAATCCACTTTAGATGATAGTATTATTCATACTCCAAAAGATATAAGTGAAGTTCATGGAGCATTCTACAATTAATATAGACTAACCAATATCCAAGCTCAAAATATATAAGTGAAGCACACGAAGCATTCTATAAAACCATACTTCAAAAGATTTAAGTGAAGCACATGAAGCATTCTATAAATCGATGAAGGGCTATCTCATACTAGCATGGTTCTTAAAGAAAAACACAAAGGACACAAATCATGTGAACAAAACAAAAACCGAGGTATACCGATAGTTGTTGAAGAAGAAAGATGGGATACCAACCGGGGCATCCCCAAGCTTAGATGCTTGAGTATCCTTGGAATATTTACTTGGGGTGCCTTGGGCATCCCCAAGCTTGAACTCTTGCCTCTCTTTATTCTTCTCACATAGGTAACTCCTCGTTCTTCGAACACTTCATCCACAAACACTTAATAAAAACTTTGTGAGATCTGTTAGTATACTAAAGCAAATCACTACCTTTAGGTACTGTTGCAAACTCATTCGAATTTCATATTAGCACTTATCTACTGTATTCCAACTTCACCATGGTTCATACCCCCCGATACTACCCATAGATTCATCAAAATAAGCGACCAACACATAGAAAACAGAACCTGTCAAAAACAGGACAGTCTGTAGTAATCTGGAAATTTAGTAAACTTCTGTAACTCCAAAAAATTCAAAAAAATGAAAATTTAAAAATTTTGTACATAAGTAATGTGCAAAAAGTTTCAGACCCATTTGACTTTCCGGTAAAAAATGTAAAATCACGCGCTACAGCCAAAGTTTCTGTTTTTGTACTGCACGAAGTAAACAAGCAATCTAATCATCCTAAAATCAAAGCTTGACACATTATTTTTATAATACAATGGATATATACAAGGAGATAATTATTTTCAGAGAAGCTTCCATGAATTTTTTTACATTGTTTCCATGAGCATGAACACAAGTGCTCAAGGTCGACCCTCACTTCTTCAATGCATAACCTTCCAATCACTTCTCTTATTGAAAAACTTTTTAGGCATGAGAGGCAAGTAATTTTTTTGTATTTTCATTCTTTTAAATTTTTTTGTATGTTTCACCCACAACTAAACAGAAACAAAAAGGAAAAACAAAATCTACTTACTGAAGAAAGCAAACAAGCACACACACACACACACAAGAATATCAACCCTACGCTATTGCTCCCCGGCAACGGCGCCAGAAAAGAGCTTGATAATCCCCAAGTGCAGGGAATCATCGTAGAAATTCCCAATGGTGGAAGTGATAAGTATGGAGTGTCGAACCCACAAGGAGCTAAAGGTAAGATCAATATTCTCTCAAGTCCTATCTGCCACTGATATGACTCTACGTGCACCGAACGTTTGCTTCCAACTAGAAACGAGAAATAAAACTATGTTGTGGGTATGAAGAGGATAACTTTGCATAATATCGGAGAGCTAAAACATAATAGTAGGTGCTGTTATCATAAAGTAAGAATATATTACTAAATATTAAAAATAGCGAGTGTGGAATAATGATGGGTCGGTGTGCGGAATTATCCTAGGCAATTGTTAACAAGACCGGTAATCACTATTGCAATTTCATATGAGGGAGAGGCATAAGCTAACATACTTTCTCTTCTTGGATCATATGCACTTATGATTGGAACTCTAGCAAGCATCCGCAACTACTAAAGATCATTAAGGTAAAACCCAACCATAGCATTAAAGCATCAAGTCCCCTTTATCCCATACGCAACAACCCCCTTACTCGGGTTTATGCTTCTGTCACTCAAGCAACCCACTATAAGAGAATCATGAACGTATTGCAACACCCTACAGCAGGAATCCCTCACGCTTGCACGACACAGAGGGCACAATAGGACAGCACCAAAATAAAACATACAACTCATACCAATCTAGATCATCAATCAACCCAAAGACAAAGGATATCTACTCAAAACATCATAGGATGGCAACACATCATTGGATCATAATATGTGGCATAAAGCACCATGTTCAAGTAGGGATTATAGTGGAGTGCGGGAGAGTGGACCGCGTAAAAGAGATGAGGATGGTGATGTTGATGAAGACGATCACCGCGGCGATGATTCCCCTCCCTAGATGGGGAGAGGATACCCCTCTGGTCCTTGGCCTTCATGGCAATGATGGCCCCTCCGGGATCCTCCTCCATGGCCTCTGATGATGATGGCCCCCTCCGGCAGGGTGCCAGAGAGGGCATAGATTGATTTCTCGTGGCTACAGAGGCTTGCAGCGGCGGAACTTCCGGTCTAGGTTTCTTTCTGGGGGTTTCTGTATTTATAGGAATTTTTGGCGTCGGTTTCACGTCAGGGGGGTCTCCGAGTGGTATTCCTTTTCTGTACAACTCAAAAATAAGGAAAAAACAGAAACTGGCACTGGGCTCTAGGTTAATAAGTTAGTCCCAAAAATCATATAAAATAGCATATAAATGCATATAAAACATCTAAGATGGACAATATAATAGCATGAATACTTCATAAATTATAGATACGTTGGAGACTTATCAGCGCCCTCGGCAAGGATCTTGCCAGGGCTTCGTGGGTGTCTTCGGCAGGAGCCTTGCCGGGGCCTCGTGGGCGTCCTCGACAGGGGTCTTGCAGGCGCCTTGTCTTCTAGTTCTAATCTAGGCCTTGCAGGCCCTTGGTCTTCACAAAGATCTGCATGCCACCATGCAGGCGCCTCCCGAGCCTTGGTCCCAATGTTGTCGATGGTGTCGGAACTCTCAGGCTCAAGGGTGGTGGCCTTGCTAGTGTTGGGTAAGTTGCCCCGGCAAGGCTCTTGCCGGGGCTACGTAGGCCGCCCCGGCAAGGCCCTTGCCGGGGGAAGTCCATCTTGTCGCTTTGCTCTTCGCGCCTCTGGCTTGAGTGCTTGTCTTGGCAGTCTCGTACTTTTCCTTCCTCTGCCCCGTCAAGTATGGCCACAGGCGCGACTACGACTGCCCGTGCACAAGTAAAGGGGTGCAGAAGGGCCCCTACTTTTGTACACCGACAATTTTAGTAATTCCCAATGTGATGTCCATTATGTGCAAGTCAGAACTGTGCCGCTCGATTGCATCAATACCAGTTTGAACGGCTATATTTGATTCCAGTTATTCCTGATG
The DNA here is from genome assembly GCF_018294505.1 of Triticum aestivum. Lineage (NCBI taxonomy): Eukaryota > Viridiplantae > Streptophyta > Magnoliopsida > Poales > Poaceae > Triticum > Triticum aestivum. Next base: position 82,328,260 of record NC_057814.1, read on the forward strand.
TACTTAACACATGCCCTTTACTTCAGTTTTACACATTTACCCAGAGTGATGTTTAAGCATGACGCACGTTCTATTCATTTTCAACAATACCAGTTTGAATTGCAATATTTGATGGCTGTTAAGCCTGTTATAGGTAACATTCCCTTCCATTTTATATCTGCTTTAATAGCATGCTGAAACCAACACATTCAAACTATCATTTGGATATGATGTTGTTTACCTTTTCTATATTTGTTTGATGTTAAGGTTGCTGTACTTATCATGCCTTTCCACTACTTATGCAGGACAACTACGGGAGTGGCCGCCATTTTCCGCTGAGGTTAGTTTCATCCCTCGGCTTGTACTCTCCCGTCGTTCCATAATGTAGTGCATATAGATCCAGGCCTGGACACTTGTTAGCTTCTAATATCGACTTGTTGCTTGTAGGTACATATGCCCTTGGCAAGGATCCACGCATCGACCCTTTTTGAGTATGGGGCAATGAGATATTCATGAAAAAGCATCAAGTGAGGAAACTAATAAGGATTATTAGCAAAAGGATACAAACAGTGGCAAGCAAATTATTTGTTTACACTTTATCCAACGCATCAGTGAGCTGTAGGATGGTAACTACAAACTCTGCAGCCTTCTCTTTTTACTGCCCATAATGAGTTGTTAGACAACAATGTCTGAATCTTTTTCGTTCGCAGTGGTTCCCAAAGCAGTTTACTCAAGATTACCTCGCAAAGTACATGATTGGTGGACATGCAATGAAGGTTAAAGTATTTCATACAAACTACAATGACCATCCAGAAGTCCTAATGAAGACAGTGAAGGATGGATGGGCAGCCATCACAAGGGGTTGGCCTAGAGTCGTGCGCGCATTACGCATGGAGGAGGGCACAATATGGGCATTCCGCATCACCTTCTCCAGCAACCAGAATGTCTTTCGCCTCTCTCCTTACAGTCTTTAGTACAACTGTGGTTCATCATTCTTTACTTGGTGCTTCTATAGTTCTTCAGTATATGTACCTGTGCATCGAATTATGCATTCATGGTTGAACCTATATTTCTAATAAACATGGTTCTATATGAAATAAGTGATTGCCTACTTTCAAATTCAAAATTTTGATTTTAAATGCAGGGATTAAATTAGGGATAAATTAGGGATTACACTGCACACGGTTTGCAAAAGCAAAACGTCTGTGATAGACGTGGAGGTCAGACACGTTTCTCGGATCCACTACGTGTGCGATCAATCTCTACTGCACACACGATCAGCCAAGAGAAAACGTGTGCGAATGTCACCTTATCACACACGCTTGGCAATTATGGACTGTTTATGATGTTGTGTGCATCGCAAACGTTTGGTCACTGAAGAACGCGTGCGATAGGTCTTCATCCGACGCGGGCACGACGGATGAATCATGTGGGATGTATTCAAGCTTCGCATACAGTATTATAGGGACAACTGTATGCGCTCTTACATCGAATCGCATACAGTCGAGGAAAAGTAAATGTGTGTGATTATCTGCTTATTGTACACGTTCTATAATCGTGAACTACTTGTGATGAGTCGCGCATCGTAAACGTAGCACCACAGAAAACCGACCGCGATGGCAATGTGAGCACAAACGAATTGCAAGGATGAAGCGTTTTGGATATTCGAGATATCAGAAACAGTTTTATAGGGACAACTGTATGCATTAAGGCTCCCTATCCCCGATGGTTTCTGGGTCGTGTGGGAAGGACCCCCCCCTTCGCAGTCACTCACTTGGCGATGGTTCAAAACGCCATCGCGGAAAGGGGTTAAAAACCATTTGTATAGCACCTCGCTGTACCAGTGGTAGTTCATCATACCACTCTTTTGGATCTAGGGTTTTGATATACTTCGAAAGGTTAGAGGAGTTGTTACTCTGTCTTAGGGCATATGGTAATTCTCTCGACGATATCTTGCTAAGTCTATGCCATGGATCCCTTGCTTCTTCCGAATTAAATTTTTTCATCAGTTTTGAGTCAAAATGCTTATGTGCATGTTTGTGACTTCTTCCTGTTTTCTTTCAAATTCGTGTTTTTCTCTCAGGAGTGGTCATGGCAAATAGTTCGGATGAGAATTGAAGGTCCGAGGAAGAAATTACACAGCAACCGCGTGTGGCGGATAAAGCAAAGATGGTAGAAGGAAAATCAGCGAAGCCGCCAATAGCACCGAAGAAGAAGGTCGAATCAGAATCTTCTAAAGAAGATGATGATATTCCCTCAGCACAAAGTCAGCCAGAGGACGAGCTAGTCATTGACTCCAAAACCCTATTTTCTGATAGAAATCCCAAGAAGGGTGGTCGAGGTAGAGAGAGCAACACCACGACTGAGATGTCTAATCCGGAAACTTACAAGACTCCACCTAGAGTACAAATGGCTCAAGAAAGGAACAACAGGCTGCAAAAGATTCATCGTCACTGGGCGAAGAAGTGGTTCAACTATGAGAACGTCCGAAGAAAATACCAGATTTTTTTTGCAATTCACTCCTCCCTGGAATGACTGCATTGCAGAAGGTTGCCTTGCCCAGGATGATGAAAAAGTTCGGCCAACACCTCCTCCAAATACTCGTGCTGATTCCTTAAAAATGATTGCTGATTTTCCCGAGGAAGTTGCAAAGAGGGAAAAAGCCAAGGCCAAGCATGAAGCCTGATAATGTTGGCGAAGAAATTCCCATGTATGATCAAAGATCACTACTTGATAAGCCGTACCAAACTCCTTCACCATCAAAGAATTCGTCACCAGTGAGATCTTCACAAAGGCTTGCTCCCGCCCCTTCAAATAAACCTTCGGGTTTAGCTGCCCGAGTGGCAAAGAGAAAATTGATGACCGATGAAAAAGCTGCTGCTCTCGCTAAGAAGGCGAAGAAAATTGTTCCTGCTTCCACAGAGGAATATGATTTTGATCTTATATTTAACATCATTGAAGGTGCTTCCTACAATGCAAATCCAGCTGAGTTGAGCAGTTTGGGTCTGCCTGAAGATGTTACCAAGATGGTAGCAAAGCACTTCTCTGAGCTGAGAGAAATCACCAAGAACTCAATCAAGCTGTCGAGGACAAGAAAATCCTTGAGAAAATGAGGAAGAAAGCTAAGTCTATGTCTGAAAGAAAAGACGTGAACAAGGGAATCCTTGAGATCACCAAAGCCCTCACTGTCATGAGAAACAACAAGATTGATTGGCACTCCAAGATGAAGATGGATGTTTCTCAGCTTTGTGATCGTAGGAACGATGAGATTAAGCATCAAGCAGATCTTGCTCGACGTAGAGAAAAAGAAGAGAAACGTTAGAGAGCTCAGGCAAGAGCTAGCAAACCTAAAGATGTCAAGGACCACTGGTGCAGTGACCTGCTATACAAATGGTTTTTAACCCCTTTCCGCGATGGCGTTTGGAACCGTCGCCAAGTGAGTGTGGGCGATAGGGGGGTCCTTCCCACACGACCCAGAAACCGTTGGGGATAGGCCCTCCTGGCCCACAGGTTGGGGCAAAGTGAGCTCGTGTGCGATCTAGCGAGGCATCGAAACCCAATCGTTTCCGTTTGTATGTACATCCCACACGGTGAATCCCAGAAAAACATTTCCGTTCGTATGTATATCACACACAGTTTTTTTTTGTGGAAACGTTTGCGCAAGGTGGCCTAACGCAAACAGTTCTCTGCCGGAAGCCGTGTGTGATTGTTAGTTGATCGAACAAGCCTACTTTCTAAAAATCGTGTGGGTTGTTTGAGTTCATCGCCCACGGTGCTGTCTGAGTAACCGTCTGCAATAGAAAACCCCAATACGCAAGGTAATTAGCCTATTATTGATAATCCATGTAGTAATCAAATTAATATTTCTTATAAAACACACTAGATATTTCATATCTGTATAACAGCAACCAGGATTTCATAATCGAATTACAACAGATAGCTTCAGCACTCAGTTATGCCATTACACAACATCACCAAGTTTCACATGCAACATCAAAAACCTTTGGAAGTTAGCATCATAAACGGTAAATAGACGGATGAATCTCATCTGGGAAATTGCAGAAGAGAAAGGCAAATATTGAGCCTTCAGCAATGTCCTTGCAACTTTAGTCCAGTGGCTATGGATAATTCCCCGCCCAACCTTCGTCCTCTTCACGAAGACTTCAATATTGTACCGTGGGTGTTGAATGAATACCTTCCTCGCCTCTTGACCAAGCAGGTGGTTTGAGAGGTAATCATCGGTGAACTGCTTTGAAAAGTACTGAAAACAAAGATATGCATAAATCTCTGTTATAAATTTTGAAGTGGCGCAAGGGGTAAAACAAGGTAATAGAGTTAGTACCATCCTATAGTTGACTGATGTCTTCTTCATTGTGCAAACAAAGATCTTGCTGTTATTCGTTGCAAGTTTCTTCATCCTAACAATCTTTCTGAGTTTCTTGACTTGACTGATATTCATGGACATCTCATTTCCCCATATGCAAAATGGATCGAACAGTGGGTCTAAGCCTCTGACAGCAGGACCTACATGTGTGCTACCTCTTGAGCACTGTGTTGGTATTCCCTTGAAGAGGAAAAGGTGATGCAGTAAAGTAGCGTAAGTATTTCCCTCAGTTTTTGAGAACCAAGGTATCAATCCAGTAGGAGATCACGCTCGAGTCCCACGCACCTACACAAACAAATAAGAACCTCGCAACCAAACCGAAAAAGGGGTTGTCAATCCCTTCACGGTCACATACGAGAGTGAGATGTGATAGATATGATAAGATAATATTTTTGGTATTTTTATGATAAAGAGTAAATAAAGATGCAAAGTAAATAAAGGGCAATAAAAATAGCTAAGTGTTGGAAGATTAATATGATGGAAGATAGACCCGGGGGCCATAGGCTTCACTAGTGGCTTCTCTCAAGAGCATAAGTATTACGGTGGCTGAACAAATTACTGTCAAGCAATTGCTAGAATTGAGCATAGTTATGAGAATATCTAGGTATGATCATGTATATAGGCATCACGTCCGCGACAAGTAGACCGAAATGATTCTGCATCTACTACTATTACTCCACACATCAACAGCTATCCAGCATGCATCTAGAGTATTAAGTTCATAAGAACAGAGATGCTTTAAGTAAGATGACATGATGTAGAGGGATAAACTCATGCAATTGAAGGAAATATGCCCTAGAGGCAATAATAAAGTATTATTTATTTCCTTATATCATGATAAATGTTTATTATTCATGCTAGAATTGTATTAACCGGAAACATAATACATGTGTGAATACATAGACAAACAGAGTGTCACTAGTATGCCTCTACTTGACTAGCTCGTTAATCAAAGATGGTTATGTTTCCTAGCCATAGACATGAGTTGTCATTTGATTAACGGGATCACCTCATTAGGAGAATGACGTGATTGACTTGACCCATTTCGTTAGCTTAGCACTCGATCGTTTAGTATGTTGCTATTGCTTTCTTCATGACTTATACACGTTCCTATGACTATGAGATTATGCAACTCCCGTTTACCGGAGGAACACTTTGTGTGCTACCAAACATCACAACGTAACTGGGTGATTATAAAGGTGCTCTACAGGTGTCTCCAAAGGTACTTGTTGGGTTGGCGTATTTCGAGATTAGGATTTGTCACTCCGATTGTCGGAGAGGTATCTCTGGGCCCACTCGGTAATGCACATCACTATAAGCCTTGCAAGCGTTGTGACTAATGAGTTAGTTGCGGAATGATGTATTACGGAACGAGTAAAGAGACTTGCCGGTAACGAGATTGAACTAGGTATCGAGATACCGACGATCGAATCTCGGGCAAGTAACATACCGATGACAAAGGGAACAACGTATGTTGTTATGCGGTCTGACCAATAAAGATCTTCGTAGAATATGTAGGAACCAATATGAGCATCCAGGTTCCGCTATTGGTTATTGACCGGAGAGGTGTCTCGGTCATGTCTACATAGTTCTCGAACCCGTAGGGTTCGCACGCTTAAAGTTACGATGACAGTTATATTATGAGTTTATATGTTTTGATGTACCGAAGGTTGTTCAGAGTCCTGGATGTGATCACAGATATGACAAGGAGTCTCGAAATGGTTGAGACATAAAGATTGATATATTGGACGACTATATTCGGACACCGGAAGTGTTCCGGAGAAGTTTCGGATAAAACCGGAGTGCCGGAGGGGTTACCGGAACCCCCCGGGGAAGTATTGGACCTTAGTGGGCCTGAGGGGAGAGAGAGGGCAGCAGCCCAGGAGGTGGCGCGCCCCCTCCCATGAGGAGTCCGAATTGGACTAGGGGAGGGGGCGCGGCCCCCCCTTTCCCTCTCCCTCTCCCTCTCTTTCCTTCCCCCTTCTCTCTTCCTAGTTGGACTAGGAAAGGGGAGTCCTACTCCTACTAGGAGGAGGACTCCCCCCCTCCTTGGCGCGCCCCAAGGGCCGGCCGGCCTCCCCCTTGCTCCTTTATATACGGGGGCAGGGGGCACCTCTGGACACACAATTGATATACGATATTTTAGCCGTGTGCGGTGCCCCCCTCCACCATATTACACCTCAATAATATCGTTGCGGAGCTTAGGCGAAGCCCTGCATCGGTAGAACATCATCATCGTCACCACGCCATCGTGCTGATGAAACTCTCCCTCAACACTTGGCTGGATCGGAGTTCGAGGGACGTCATCGAGCTGAACGTGTGCTGAACTCGGAGGTGCCGTGCGTTCGGTACTTGATCGGTCGGATCGTGAAGACGTACGACTACATCAACTGCGTTGTGATAACGCTTCCGCTTTCGGTCTACGAGGGTACATGGACAACACTCTCCCCTCTCGTTGCTATGCATCACCATGATCTTGCGTGTGCGTAGGAAATTTTTTGAAATTACTACGTTCCCCAACAGTGGCATCTGAGCCTGGTTTTATGCGTTGATGCTATGCACGAGTAGAACACAAGTGAGTTGTGGGCGATATAAGTCATACTGCTTACCAGCATGTCATACTTTGGTTCAGCGGTATTGTGAGATGAAGCGGCCCGGACCGACATTACGCGTACGCTTACGCGAGACTGGTTTCATCGTTGCGAGCACTCGTTGCTTAAAGGTGACTGGCGGGTGTCTGTCTCTCTCACTTTAGTTGAACCGAGTGTGGCTACGCCCGGTCCTTGCGAAGGTTAAAACAGCACCAACTTGACAAACTATCGTTGTGGTTTAGATGCGTAGGTAAGAACGGTTCTTGCTAAAGCCCGTAGCAGCCACGTAAAACTTGCAACAACAAAGTAGAGGACGTCTAACTTGTTTTTGCAGGGCATGTTGTGATGTGATATGGTCAAGACATGATGCTATATTTTAGTGTATGAGATGATCATGTTTTGTAACCGAGTTATCGGCAACTGGCAGGAGCCATATGGTTGTCGCTTTATTGTATGCAATGCAATCGCCATGTAATTGTTTTACTTTATCACTAAGCGGTAGCGATAGTCGTAAAAGCAATAAGTTGGCGAGACGACAACGATACTACGATGGAGATCAAGGTGTCGCGCCAGTGACGATGGTGATCATGACGGTGCTTCGGAGATGGAGATCACAAGCACAAGATGATGATGGCCATATCATATCACTTATATTGATTGCATGTGATGTTAATCTTTTATGCATCTTATCTTGCTTTGATTGACGGTAGCATTATAAGATGATCTCTCACTAAAATTTCAAGATAAAAGTGTTCTCCCTGAGTATGCACCATTGCGAAAGTTCTTCGTGCTGAGACACCACGTGATGATCGGGTGTGATAGGCTCTACGTTCAAATACAACGAGTGCAAAACAGTTGCACACGCGGAATACTCAGGTTAAACTTGACGAGCCTAGCATATGCAGATATGGCCTCGGAACACGGAGACCGAAAGGTCGAGCGTGAACCATATAGTAGATATGATCAACATAGTGATGTTCACCATTGAAACTACTCCATCTCACGTGATGATCGGACATGGTTTAGTTGATTTGGATCACGTAATCACTTAGATGATTAGAGGGATGTCTATCTGGGTGGGAGTTCTTAAGTAATATGATTAATTGAACTTGAATTTATCATGAACTTAGTACCTGATAGTATCTTACTTGTCTATGTTAATTGTAGATAAATGGCCCGTGCTGTTGTTCCGTTGAATTTTATTGCGTTCCTTGAGAAAGCAAAGTTGAAAGATGATGGTAGCAATTACACGGACTGGGTCCGTAACTTGAGGATTATCCTCATTGCTGCATAGAAGAATTACGTCCTGGAAGCGCCGCTAGGTGCCAGGCCTCCTGCAAGAGCAACACCAGAAGTTATGAACGTCTGGCAGAGCAAAGCTGATGACTACTCGATAGTTCAGTGTGCCATGCTTTACGGCTTAGAACCGGGTCTTCAACGACATTTTGAACGTCATGGAGCATATGAGATGTTCCAAGAGTGGAAGTTAATATTTCAAGCAAATGCCCGGATTGAGAGATATGAAGTCTCCAATAAGTTCTACAGCTGCAAGTTGGAAGAGAATAGTTCTGTCAGTGAGCATATACTCAAAATGTCTGGGTATAATAATCACTTGATTCAACTGGGAGTTAATCTTCCGGATGATAGCGTCATTGACAGAATTCTTCAATCACTGCCACCAAGCTACAAGAGCTTCGTGATGAACTATAACATGCAAGGGATGAAGCAGACAATTCCCGAGCTCTTCGCAATGCTAAAGGCAGCGGAGGTAGAAATCAAAAAGGAGCATCAAGTGTTGATGGTCAGTAAAACCACTAGTTTCAAGAAAAAGGGCAAAGGGAAGAAGAAGGGGAACTTCAAGAAGAACAGCAAGCAAGTTGCTGTTCAAGAGAAGAAACCCAAGTCTGGACCTAAGCCTGAAACTGAGTGCTTCTACTGCAAGCAGACTGGTCACTGGAAGCGGAACTGCCCCAAGTATTTGGCGGATAAGAAGGATGGCAAGGTTAACAAAGGTATATGTGATATACATGTTATTGATGTGTACCTTACTAATGCTCGCAGTAGCACCTGGGTATTTGATATGGTTCTGTTGCTAATATTTGTAACTCGAAACAGGGGCTATGGATTAAGCGAAGATTGGCTAAGGACGAGGTGACGATGCCCGTGGGAAATGGTTCCAAAGTCGATGTGATCGCAGTCGGCACGCTACCTCTACATCTACCTTCGGGATTAGTATTAGACCTAAATAATTGTTATTTGGTGCCAGCGTTGAGCATGAACATTATATCTGGATCTTGTTTAATGCGAGATGGTTATTCATTTAAATCAGAGAATAATGGTTGTTCTATTTATATGAATAATATCTTTTATGGTCATGCACCCTTGAAGAGTGGTCTATTTTTAATGAATCTCGATAGTAGTAACACACATATTCATAATGTCGAAGCCAAAAGATGCAGAGTTGATAATAACAGTGCAACTTATTTGTGGCACTGCCGTTTAGGTCATATCGGTGTAAAGCGCATGAAGAAACTCCATACTGATGGACTTTTGGAATCACTTGATTATGAATCACTTGGTACTTGCGAACCGTGCCTCATGGGCAAGATGACTAAAACATCGTTCTCCGGATCTATGGAGAGAGCAACAGATTTATTGGAAATCATACATACAGATGTATGTGGTCCGATGAATATTGAAGCTCGTGGCGGATATCGTTATTTTCTCACCTTCACAGATGATTTGAGCAGATATGGGTATATCTACTTAATGAAACATAAGTCTGAAACATTTGAAAAGTTCAAAGAATTTCAGAGTGAAGTTGAAAATCATCGTAACAAGAAAATAAAATTTCTACGATCTGATCGTGGAGGAGAATATTTGAGTTACGAGTTTGGCCTACATTTGAAACAATGCGGAATAGTTTCGCAACTCACGCCACCCGGAACACCACAGCGTAATGGTGTGTCCGAACGTCGTAATCGTACTTTACTAGATATGGTGCGATCTATGATGTCTCTTACTGATTTACCGCTATCGTTTTTGGGTTATGCTTTAGAGACGGCTGCATTCACTCTAAATAGGGCACCATCAAAATCCGTTCAAACGACACCTTATGAACTATGGTTTGGCAAGAAACCAAAGTTGTCGTATCTTAAAGTTTGGGGTTGCGATGCTTATGTGAAGAAACTTCAACCTGATAAGCTCGAACCTAAATCGGAGAAATGTGTCTTCATAGGATACCCAAAGGAGACTGTTGGGTACACCTTCTATCACAAATCCGAAGGCAAGATATTCGTTGCTAAGAATGGATCCTTTCTAGAGAAGGAGTTTCTCTCGAAAGAAGTGAGTGGGAGGAAAGTAGAACTTGATGAGGTAATTGTACCTGCTCCCTTATTGGAAAGTAGATCATCACAGAAACCAGTTTCTGCGACACCTACACCAATTAGTGGGGAAGTTAATGATAATGATCATGAAACTTCAGATCAAGTTATTACTGAACCTCGTAGGTCAACCAGATTAAGATCCACACCAGAGTGGTACGGTAATCCTATTCTGGAGGTTATGTTACTAGACCATGACGAACCTACGACTATGAAGAAGCGATGGTGAGCCCAGATTCCGCAAAATGGCTTGAGGCCATGAAATCCGAGATGGGATCCATGTATGAGAACAAAGTATGGACTTTGGTTGACTTGCCTGATGGTCGGCAAGCCATTGAAAATAAATGGATCTTCAAGAAGAAGACTGACGCTGACGGTAATGTTACTGTCTATAAAGCTCGACTTGTTGCGAAAGGTTTTCGACAAGTTCAAGGGATTGACTACGATGAGACCTTCTCACCTGTAGCGATGCTTAAGTCTGTCCGAATCATGTTAGCAATTGCCGCATTTTATGATTATGAAATTTGGCAAATGGATGTCAAAACTGCATTCCTGAATGGATTTCTGGAAGGAGAGTTGTATATGATGCAACCGGAAGGTTTTGTCGATCCAAAGGGAGCTAACAAAGTGTGCAAGCTCCAGCGATCCATTTATGGACTGGTGCAAGCCTCTCGGAGTTGGAATAAACGCTTTGATAGTGTGATCAAAGCATTTGGTTTTATACAGACTTTTGGAGAAGCCTGTATTTACAAGAAAGTGAGTGGGAGCTCAGTAGCATTTCTGATATTATATGTGGATGACATATTGCTGATTGGAAATGATATAGAATTTCTGGATAGCATAAAGGGATACTTGAATAAGAGTTTTTCAATGAAAGACCTCGGTGAAGCTGCATATATATTAGGCATTAAGATCTATGGAGATAGATCAAGACGCTTAATTGGACTTTCACAAAGCACATACCTTGATAAAGTTTTGAAGAAGTTCAAAATGGATCAAGCAAAGAAAGGGTTCTTGCCTGTACTACAAGGTGTGAGATTGAGTAAGACTCAATGCCCGACCACTGCAGAAGATAGAGAGAAGATGAAAGATGTTCCCTATGCTTCAGCCATAGGCTCTATCATGTATGCAATGTTGTGTACCAGACCTGATGTGTGCCTTGCTATAAGTTTAGCAGGGAGGTACCAAAGTAATCCAGGAGTGGATCACTGGACAGCGGTCAAGAACATCCTAAAATACCTGAAAAGGACTAAGGACATGTTTCTCGTTTATGGAGGTGACAAAGAGCTCATCGTAAGTGGTTACGTTGATGCAAGCTTTGACATTGATCCGGACGATTCTAAATCGCAAACCGGATACGTATTTAAATTGAACAGTGGAGCTGTCAGTTGGTGCAGTTCTAAGCAAAGTGTCGTGGCGGGATCTACATGTGAAGCGGAGTACATAGCTTCTTCGGAAGCAGCAAATGAAGGAGTCTGGATGAAGGATTTCATATCCGATCTAGGTGTCATACCTAGTGCATCGGGACCAATGAAAATCTTTTGTGAGAATACTGGTGCAATTGCCTTAGCAAAGGAATCCAGATTTCACAAGAGAACCAAGCACATCAAAAGACGCTTCAATTCCATCCGGGATTTAGTCCAGGTGGGAGACATAGAAATTTGCAAGATACATACGGATCTGAATGTTGCAGACCCGTTGACTAAGCCTCTTCCACGAGCAAAACATGATCAACACCAAGACTCCATGGGTGTAAGAATCATTACTGTGTAATCTAGATTATTGACTCTAGTGCAAGTGGGAGACTAAAGGAAATATGCCCTAGAGGAAATAATAAAGTATGATTTATTTCCTTATATCATGATAAATGTTTATTATTCATGCTAGAATTGTATTAACCGGAAACATAATACATGTGTGAATACATAGACAAACAGAGTGTCACTAGTATGCCTCTACTTGACTAGCTCGTTAATCAAAGATGGTTATGTTTCCTAGCCATAGACATGAGTTGTCATTTGATTAACGGGATCACCTCATTAGGAGAATGACGTGATTGACTTGACCCATTCCGTTAGCTTAGCACTCGATCGTTTAGTATGTTGCTATTGCTTTCTTCATGACTTATACATGTTCCTATGACTATGAGATTATGCAACTCCCGTTTACCGGAGGAACACTTTGTGTGCTACCAAACGTCACAACATAACTGGGTGATTATAAAGGTGCTCTACAGGTGTCTCCAAAGGTACTTGTTGGGTTGGCGTATTTCGAGATTACGATTTGTCACTCCGATTGTCGGAGAGGTATCTCTGGGCCCACTTGGTAATGCACATCACTATAAGCCTTGCAAGCATTGTGACTAATGAGTTAGTTGCAGAATGATGTATTACGGAACAAGTAAAGAGACTTGCCGGTAACGAGATTGAACTAGGTATCGAGATACCGACGATCGAATCTCGGGCAAGTAACATACCGATGACAAAGGGAACAACGTATGTTGTTATGCGGTCTGACCGATAAAGATCTTCGTAGAATATGTAGGAACCAATATGAGCATCTAGGTTCCGCTATTGGTTATTGACCGAAGAGGTGTCTCGGTCATGTCTACATAGTTCTCGAACCCGTAGGGTCCGCACGCTTAAAGTTACGATGACAGTTATATTATGAGTTTATATGTTTTGATGTATCGAAGGTTGTTCGGAGTCCCGGATGTGATCACGGACATGATGAGGAGTCTCGAAATGGTCGAGACATAAAGATTGATATATTGGACGACTATATTCGGACACCGGAAGTGTTCCGGAGAAGTTTCGGATAAAACCGGAGTGCCGGAGGGGTTACCGGAACCCCCCGGGGAAGTATTGGGCCTTAGTGGGCCTGAGGGGAGAGAGAGGGCAGCAGCCCAGGAGGTGGCGCGCCCCCTCCCATGAGGAGTCCGAATTGGACTAGGGGAGGGGGGCGCCCCCCCCCCTTTCCCTCTCCCTCTCCCTCTCTTTCCTTCCCCCTTCTCTCTTCCTAGTTGGACTAGGAAAGGGGAGTCCTACTCCTACTAGGAGGAGGACTCACCCCCCCTCCTTGGCGCGCCCCAAGGGCCGGCCGGCCTCCCCCCTTGCTCCTTTATATACGGGGGCAGGGGGCACCTCTGGACACACAATTGATATACGATATTTTAGCCGTGTGCGTTGCCCCCCTCCACCATATTACACCTCGATAATATCGTTGCGGAGCTTAGGCGAAGCCCTGCGTCGGTAGAACATCATCATCGTCACCACGCCGTCGTGCTGACGAAACTCTCCCTCAACACTCGGCTGGATCGGAGTTCAAGGGACGTCATCGAGCTGAACGTGTGCTGAACTCGGAGGTGCCGTGCGTTCGGTACTTGATCGGTCGGATCGTGAAGACGTACGACTACATCAACCGCGTTGTGATAACGCTTCCGCTTTTGGTCTACGAGGGTACGTGGACAACACTCTCCCCTCTCGTTGCTATGCATCACCATGATCTTGCGTGTGCGTAGGAATTTTTTTGAAATTAGTACGTTCCCCAACAGCAATATGATATAAACCCCATATTTTTATTCTCGATGGCAACAATACAATACGTGCCTTGCTGCCCCTGTTGTCACTGGGAAAGGAAACCGCAAGATTGAACCCAAAGCCAAGCACTTCTCCCATTGCAAGAAAGATCAATCTAGTAGGCCAAACCAAACTGATAATTCGAAGAGACCTGCAAAGATAACCAATCATACATAAAAGAATTCAGAGGAGATTCAAATATTGTTCATAGATAATCTTGATCATAAACCCACAATTCATCGGATCTCGACAAACACACTGCAAAAGAAGAATTACATCAAATAGATCTCCAAGAAGATCGAGGAGAACATGCTATTGAGATCCAAAGAGAGAGAAGAAGCCATCTAGCTAATAACTATGGACCCGAAGGTCTGAAGTAAACTACTCACACATCATCGGAGAGGCTATGGTGTTGATGTAGAAGCCCTCCGTGATCAATGTCCCCCTCCAACGGAGCGCCGGAAAAGGCCCCAAGATGGGATCTCACGGATACAGAAGGTTGCGGCGGTGGAAATAGGGTTTTGGCTCCGTATTTGATCGTTTGGGGGTACGTAGGTATATATAGGAGGAAGAAGTACGTCGGTGGAGCAATGAGGGGACCACGAGGGTGGAGGGCGCGCCTGGGGCGGGGGGTAGGCACGCCCCCTGCCTCGTGCCTTCCTCATTGATTGCTTTGCGTAGACTCCAAGTCCTCTGGATCACGTTTGTTCTGAAAATAACGTTCCCGAAGGTTTCATTCCGTTTGGACTCCGTTTGATATCCTTTTCCTCCGAAACACTGAAATAGGCAAAAACAGCAATTTGGGCTGGGCCTCCGGTTAATAGGTTAGTCCCAAAAATAATATAAAAGTGTATAATAACGCCCATTAAACATCGAAAACAGAATATAATATAGCATGGAACAATCAAAAATTATAGATACGTTGGAGACGTATCAATGTGCAAGACCAAATTATAAGAAATCTAAATATTAGAATGATTCCTGCAACTACACAATAATGTGCTATTAGCGAAAGGACCATGCATGAGCAAACCTCGATGGTAAACCGCAGTGTCTCCCATTGTTTCCCTGCAACACACATAAGGAAGATGTTGATCAGGTTAACTGAGAGTTGCCATACTATCAGTAGAATATGTATTGAGTACAACCAAATTCGTTTAGTTCCTCACATGCATAACAATACAAAATTGTACCCACAACAAATGAAAATCAAATTGCAGAATTGAACCAAACAGTTAAATGGACAGCAGACCAAATGAACAAAAATAGTTAACTGAGCACGACATTGCAGAATAGAAACATGTACTAGGAGATAAGATAGTTAACAAAATAAAGAATGCTTGAGAACAGTACTACAAAATGTAGCAATTGTTGGACCAAACTGTTAACTGAACATTACATTTCAGAGGACCAAACTGTTAACTAAACATCGGATTGCATATTAACATTACAGAGGACAAATCACTAGAAGGCACTAGCGGTGGCCTCGAGAAAACAACACAAACTGTATTTTAAAGTAGACAACCGCGTGGCAGTGTCGACGGTGGCCTCGAAGACGAGGTGCTCCTCCAAGATCTAGCGGTCGGCACGCATGGCAGCCATAGTGACCTCGTGCGCATGTGCGGCCGCGATTTGCTTCTCCGCTGCCAGATGCTACTGAGCTCCACGTTATACTGCGTGCATAATGGCTGTGGGCAGCGCTTAATTGGAGGACGGGGATAGTGATTTCGGCGGAAGGTGTCGCGCCGTCGGTCGGGGCATGTGGGACGGGGAAGGAGGAGGATGGTGTCGGCGGGTGTGGATTACCTGACCATATCGACGAGGCCGCACAGCAAGAAGAAGGGTCGGCGGCGAGGAGGCCGCACAGCAAGAAGAAGGGTCGTCGGCGAGGAGGCCCCGCAGCAAGAAGAAGGGTCGCCGGTGAGGAGGCGGCACTGCAAGAAGAAGGGTAGCCGGCGAGGAGGCGGCACTGCAAGAAGAAGGGTTGCCGGCGAGGAGGCTGAGCTGCCAGTAAGCAGCAGTGAAGGTTTGAACTTGGAAAGCAAGGAGGAACAGTGGAAATGTGGCTTTTGGTGGGAGGGAGGGGCGGGGAGATAGATATTTTCGCGGTGGCAGAAAAATTTCGCTCGGTGCCACGACAAACTGGCGCGCAAATGTGGTTCAAGCGCGGGCGATGGACTGTAGATGATGAAGCTTCCTGCGTAAGACAGACAAGACGGTGCACCAAGATATTTTATATCCTATCCCACACGATTCTTTCTAGTAAACTTTTTGTGGTATACCTGATGTTTTCATTATGTTTTAAAAGACAAAATGGTGTTACGAAGGGAAAGGATGGTGTTTGAATTGCTAGAACATTTATGTACAGTGAACATGCAACTACATGAGTGTCGTGTTTAAATTTGGAATTATTCCGGGTTCGCTTGGCATTTTTATGCATTAATTGAGTTTCTAGGCATTTAATGTGCATAATTCAAATTTGAACTACAAGCACATGCTCCTGTTCACCAAAGTTTGTTGAAAAATCACATGTGTGTCTTTGGGTGAATTTATATGTGACAGCCTGGTTTTTGCCTTCTCTCTTTTTCCGGACTTTTATTTGCATTTGCTTTGGATTTGGAGTTTTGAATCAATTCAAATGGACATGAACACTTGGGCCTACCCTTGATTTTCACCCAAGTGACCCATCCATCTCTAACTCACTTTTCCTTCTCTAAAAAACTCTCACAAAATCCCAAGGAATATTTTTCATAAAAGAAAATATTCATTTTCTTCCCTGAAAATCACTTCAGAGAAGTATGCTCCAAAGCAACCCCTAGATTTCTTGCTCCAAAAATCCTGAATAAATTCACAAATATTCTTGGAACCCTAGGGCACCTTGCTGAGCAAAAATATTGTATATATTTTTGTAATATTTTTGCTACAGAAAATCATTTTTGTTCTACACAGAATGACCACTTTCTACAGCAAGTACCATTTTCCTTGATCCCATGAGGCTGATTTTTCTTGAGCATCATTACCCTCCTAAGAAACTGCTAACCACCAAAAATCAGCGCTAAACCCTCTCTGGTTTGACCATAGTCAAGCTCACAAGTTTCTGTCCAGAAACTTGCCAGCAAGAGAGCCACTCCCACAGTGCACCTAAGGACTAACTGCCAGACATGAATTTATGGCAAGCCGTGGCTCTATGCCAGAGTTCACGCGGTGACCACGCGTGTGCACGGTGCCAACGTGCTAGTCGACGCGCTCTGGATGCCGCCGAGCGCTCTGTTCATCGCGTGCTCGCTTCTCCGGTTGCCGCACCTTGCCAAACCGCGCCACCATCATCATATCGACGCCCTTAACTCCCTCCTGGCGCTCGCCGACGCTGGAGCTCGCCGCAGCGAGCATGGGCACGGTGCGGCCAAGGCAACAGGGCACCCGTGCCCCTGTGCTCGTCACGTACCGCGCTCCTGTGCTCGTCGCAGCTCGTCTACAGCCTCCGCGTGATCCCCGGCGTCTTCCCCCTCTCTCACTGACGCCATTCGTCGCCAGGCGATGCTCCAGAGAGCTCCGGCAAGCTCTCAATCCCCGCCTCGGCCTCGCCTATATATAGCCCCCTCTCCAGCTCATTTCTCTCCACTCACACACTCAGCACATCTCCACGACCCCGTAGGAAGCCGCAGCCCGGCCGGGCAGGCCTCTGGCCGCCGTCCCCATCCCGAGCTCGCCGGCGATCCCCGTCCTCTGCCCCCTTCCTCTCCAGAGCCGATCGAGCTCCACCAACCACTCCGGTGTGTTCTTGGTGATCCACTGGTGCGAGCTAGTGCCGTTGGAGCTGCTGGACCGGCCTTGCCTCGCCAACTCCGACGAGCCCCGCTCGTTGCCGCCGCTGGAGAGCTCTGTTCCGACCCCGTCCGGCCACCTCTAGCCATGCTACGGGTACGGGCACGTTCGTCTCGACCTCCTCTCCAAAGCTATCCTTTTGGATCGGGACAAGGAGCCCACCTCGCCGGCGTGCACTCCGGCGGAGCCTCGCCGTGCTCTGTCTCTCTCCCTCCCTCGCTCCGACCTGACCAGCGGGGACCGCTGTCAGCCAGTCAGGCCGCGCCCGAAACGGTATGAGTGGTGGCGCCCGGGTGTTTTACGCCTTCGACGTCACCCCCTGGATTTTCTTTTTATTCAAATTTAGTTCAAATTTGACCAAAACTTTGACCAGCTATAACTCTTATTCTATAAGTCCAAATGAGTTGATTCTTTTTGCATTCTATTCTAACTGGAAAATCCTAGCAGCACACCCAAGATGGGATTTTTCCTTGCTGCCTAGAATTTCTGGTAATTTTCAGAAGTGTTCTTGATATTTTCTTTTTGTCCTTTGAATTATTTTCAGAAGGTGAAGCTTGTCTTGAAGGCATCCAGGAGGAGTGTGAAGCTCCTCTGCACTAAGGCAAGCCACAACAACATTATCATGGTGTCTTTGCAATATCATGATTTTCTACTTGAATATATATATATATATATATATATATTATTCATTGCATATAGTATTAAAATCAATAATGCTTGTGTTATTTAGTTTGTCATGGTCAAAAGGCTTAGTTAACACGAGTGAATGCTTGAACTAGTGAGATGTAGCTTGAGTAGTTGATCTAAGTAATGTTGTCATGACTTGATATGATTATCGGTCTTATTCTCACTATATACATGCTAAGATAAGTTTTATTTGATTAATGTCAACTAAAGTGATGAGTATAAATAACAAGTAAGAAAGGACTAGATATGTTGAAGATTAAGTTTGTGCAAGTAGAACTTTGAACGAAGTTGATCTGTTGTGATTTGTGATGCATGGTATATGGTTGCATAAGCATGGCATATTTTGACTTGAGCATTTTATTTCAAGTTAAACCTGATGATAACTGAACTTGAACATAAAGTTGGTCGGGTCATTGTGCCACTGAATTAGGCTGACGAGTGCAACCATATTTGCCTTTATGGGGAGGCCGGTAGTCGTTCGTTGCCATGCCTTTTGTCAGTGCCTCCAACGAGGGAAGGTTATGGGCATGTGTTACCCTGGCCCGATAAGCTGACATAACCTTGTGAACCCGTTGTTGTTATGGTACCGTGTCTCCGTTTGAGACTGTTTATTTGCCACGACGGTGGTAGTTTTGCCTTTGGTAGGCTGTGTCACCCAGGACTAAGCCCAGTGGGGAGTTGGTCGGAGTGGCCGTAAGAGTGTCATGGCAATGGGAGGGTTCCGTCGGAATTCCATTGGTCCACCCGAATGGGAATGCGAGGCCATGGATTCCGTGGTGTGGGTAAAGTGCGCTACATCTGCAGAGTGTATTAATCTATCGATAGCCGCCCCCGCGGATAAGGGCCTAGTTTGTAAGTAAGTCACACCATGGATCAACTGTTGTTAATGAACCTTGCACACTAATCCACCTGCATTGCACTGGTTGGATGATGATGAAGTCAGTGAGGTTGACTGTTGCGGTATCATTTGTGATCCGGGAGTGATCACGTTTTGGTTACAATGTAACTAGTTGGATCAAGCATGGTTCTGTTCGTGCTTTGTCGTGAGCACAGTTCGGTTGCGAGGCAACCGGTTGGTAAGAGAGTCCGTGTGACTCGATGCACAAGTTTGGTTTCACTGCATGAGTAGCATGTTGTTGTTTGCATTTAACTTGATTAAATGTCATGATGTTGTCTGTCATTATGATTCTGTTTACTGTGAGCTTGCAAGTACATTCAATGTACTGACCTGGCGTGCTATGCCAGATTTCAGGAAAGTCTAACTGGATTGGAGGGCTGTCGTGTCTAGACCGTGTCCACATCGGTGTCCCTGTGCTATGGAGTCCCGCTACGTCGTTGTTCCGCTGCCATGTACATGTCGTGCTCGAGGCCCCCTTCATGTCCACTAAATAACGTACATATTGTTCAGCCGCACCGAGTGTGCCTCTTGGCCTCGCAACTTGTTGTACTGTCACTCTATGCTTCCGCTAGTTTCAATAAAGCGGTGATTTCTGTACAAAGATGTTGTGTGTTGCCAGAAGACATGATCTTTGGGTTGGCAATACAGCGTAAACCGGTCATACACCTCACCACACCTTCTTCGTAGTGTGTGGCATCGACTGTACCCTCACGGTGACGACCCAGCATATCGGGTGGACCGGGAGCGTCTAGCCGACTCCGTGTATGAGTATCATGCAGTGGTTACTCTGCACACCAGTTCGTCAACAGGCTCTTACACTCGTACCTCGCGGAGCGGTTATGCATCCACCGCCGCTCAGGCCGTCCAGTATGCTGCATTCGAGATTCTTGTTGAGTTACGCTATACAGAGGCTCAGATACAGAACCATCCAGGTTTTCGTTTCTACCCCTCTTTGCACGATGATGGTCGTGTTCGGTTTCATTCTGTTGATCTGGCGTTTGATAGTTACACTAGCTACCTTTCTCGATATAGCACTGCTAGTTATCTTCTGATTCACGAGTTGGCTCGAGAGCTGAATCGTGCTCGTTCTGCTTTAGCCGCCGCTAGATCCTACCCTACTCCACCCTCTATGGGGTTTACTCCTTATATTGTGCCCAGTTCTAGCTCGCCTATTTCTCCGGTTACTTCCTCGAGTAGCTCGGGCACCTCGATAGTGAACCCACATAGTGCTCTTGCTGAGTGGGCGTCTCTTCTTGCTACCCCCACAGCTCCCATGATCCCTTCTCATCCCGCGCCTACCTCTGAGGAAGAGCCCTCGAGGCAACATCGTCGTGTTACATTTAACTCGGAGGTCTCGGTTGGCGTCGTCAGTTCATGATCTGGGTCTGACTCAGGAGAGGATCCAGCAGCACCGCCAGAGTCTTAGAGCGTCTGAGTATCCGCAGTGGTCATGTGATGTACGGATGTAGTTGTATGAGCCATGGTGTATCGTTGCATGTGTGCGAGTAGTCGCACCAGTCATGATGTTTATCTTTCATGTATGAGTCTATGTATAATTATGTTGGAACTTTTTATTCAATCGTTGTGTTTCTTGTGTTATTCATTTCGCTTTTTCGGGTTCGTCACTGCCTTTTCTTCCCACGTTTGGATGTTTCTCATCCCGGTGGCTCTTATTGGGAAGAATAAACAGTAGGATGACGCGGGGAGGCAGCAGCACACAGGCTTGTGAGGATGTCCCTGTTCATCGCTCAGCAAGGCAGGCAGGACACTCCCCCGAGCCGTATCCGCAGCCACCGCAAAATCCACCCTCCACTGAAGAAATTATGTGCATGTTTGAGGAAAGAAGGAGCAATGATCTGATTGAGCTGTTAAGAAGTGTACAAGCTATGGTTGGGCAGAATGGAAATCAAAATGGCCATCACTCCAAGCTGTCAGATTTTCAAAGGACTAAGCCCTCCCAGTTTCAGTCAAGTGGTTGACCCTTTGGAAGCAGACGATTGGTTACGCACCATTGAGAAGAAATTTGAAATTGCTTGCAGTGAAGAAGCCGACAAGGTTCCGTTCGCTACCCACTATCTTGAAGGAGCCGCTGCCATATGGTGGGATAATGCTACAGCTCTGTGGCCCGCGGGAGAAGGAATTACGTGGACTAATTTCAAAGACCAATTTCTCAAGTATCATATTCCAGCTGATATCATGAAGATCAAGCAACGCGAATTTCTTAGTCTCACTCAAGGCAGTCTGTCAGTAAGTGATTATTTGCACAAGTTCAACCATCTGGCTCGTTATTCCCTTTATGATGTGGCCACGGAAGACAGGAAGGTTGACAGGTTCCTTGGCGGATTAAATCAACACCTCAAGAGTGTTCTCTGCATGCTCGATTTTCCAGATTTTCAGTCTCTGGTAAATAAGGCCCTCATCGCAGAAAGAGAATACAAGCCTGTGCAAGACAACCGACCCGCAAACAATGACAACAAGCGCAAATTTGAGCCAAAGAAGGACAGACAACCCATACAGAAGGCACGTACTTGGCAACAGACTCAAGTGGAGTACGAACCCAACTGGCAGCAGAATGTGAACAAGACCACTACTCAAGTCAAGAATGTCGTGACTAGTCCAGTACACGAGGAGTGCCAGCACAACAACGCCTATTTTAGTTGTGGACAGACCGAACATTATGCCAGGCAGTGTCCCAAGAAGTCAAACGCCCCGTTCCAGCCGCAAGTCAATCACATGGGGCCATATCATACCCAGCAGACCGTCCAAGGGCAAGTTCACCACCTCTCCACAGACGAGGCTCAGGGAAAACCCCGAAGTCGGCATTGGTATGTTCTCTGTTAATAGCATACCGGCAATAATTTTATTCGACTCTGGGGCTTCCCACTCTTTTATTTCTCGAAGTTTCGTTGCCCAGAACAAATTTCCTTGCTTGCTTTTGGGGAAAAATATGCTGGTTCAGTCCCCGGGATCTATGCTCAAAAGCAAATTGGTTTGCCGAAATTTGGAAATTGATATTAAGGGGGTCCGCTTTCCAACCGCTTTGGTAGTAATCGAGTCTGCCAAGTTGGATGTTATTTTGGGAATGAATTGGTTGACTAAATATCAAGTATACGTAAACTGTGCGACTCGAGAAGTCACCATGACAAATAAGGAAGGGCAAACTACAAAATTCTATGCTCGCAGGAGTATAACCAAGAAAGAAATGGTCTTCACCGCTGTGGCAAACGAGTTGGGATTAATTCCTGTGGTCAGTGAGTTTCCCGATGTATTCCCAGAAGAATTGCCAGGCATGCCACCGGACCGAGAGCTTGAGTTTGCAATTGATCTCGTGCCTGGAACTGCACCGTTGTACGAAAAGTATTATCGGATGCCTTCCTCCAAACTCATGGAATTAAAGAAGCAGTTGGATGAAATGCTACAGAAAGGATATATCCGCCCTAGTTCGTCACCATGGGGATCACCTGCAATATTTGTAGACAAGAAAGATGGTAGTCTCAGGATGTGCGTTGACTACCGTCAGTTGAACGATGTCACAATCAAGAACAAATACCCGCTACCAAGGCTCAATGACTTGTTCGATCAGCTCAGTGGTGCAAAAGTATTTTCCAAGGTTGATTTAAGGACCAGATATCATCAACTAAAAATCAAGAAGGAAGATATTCCTAAGACCGCGTTCACTACTCGGTACGGTCTCAATGAATATACGGTGATGTCCTTCGGCCTCACAAATGCCCCCACCTTCTTCATGCATATGATGAATAAGGTGTTCATGGAATTCTTGGACAAGTTTGTGGTGGTTTTCATCGATGATATTCTCATTTACTCCAAGAGTAAGGAAGAACACGTGGAACACCTGCGAGCAATCTTACAGAGACTCCATGACCATCAACTGTATGCAAAATTCAGCAAGTGTGAGTTTTGGCTCAAACAAGTCGGATTTCTGGGGCATGTTATTTCAGTGGAAGGTATCACAGTGGATCCTAGCAAAGTGAAATATGTGCTTGATTGGGAAGCACCCACGACCGTATCTCAAGTCCGGAGTTTCCTTGGATTAGCCGGATACTACCTCCGGTTCATTGAAGGATTCTCCAAAATTGCCAAGCCAATGACAGAACTTCTCAAGAAAGACAAGAAGTTTGAATGGACTGAGGATTGCGAGCAGAGCTTTAACGAGCTAAAAACCAGATTGACATCAGCACCGGTCTTGACTCCCGCAGACATTTATCGCAGCTTTGATGTGTATTGCGACGCATCCAGACAGGGCATTGGGTGTGTACTTATGCAAGACGGCAAGGTGGTAGCTTACGCATCTCGCTAGCTACGACCTCATGAAGGAAACTATCCTACACATGATTTGGAACTAGCCGCTGTTGTGCACTCTCTAAAGATTTGGAGACATTACCTCATTGGAAAGAGATGTCAAATATTTACGGAACACAAGAGTCTCAAATATATATTCACCCAGCCACACATAAACCTTCGACAGCGAAGATGGCTTGAGTTGGTCAAAGACTATGATTTGGAAATAAATTACCATCCAGGAAAGGCCAACATAGTTGCTGATGCCCTCAGTCGCAAGCCTGCCAATTTGAATGCCATGATGGAGTCTTTGCCTTTAGAACTCTAGCAGGAGATCGCTCAGCTCAACTTGGTAATTATAAATGCCGGCCTTGCGAAGGTTTGGAAGTAACTCCTATGCTAGAAGAGGAGATTCGCATAGCACAGGCTGGAGACAAGAGTCTGCAAGTATATATCAAAAATCTGCAAGGAGGCAAGACTCTGGATTTCTCAAGGGACGCACTGGGTACACTCAGGTTCCGAGGAAGGATATGCGTACCTGAGCTAGCAGATTTGAGGAAGAAAATTTTGGCAGAAGCACACGAATCCTCATACTCAATACACCCAGGCGGTACTAAAATGTATGAAGACCTTCGACAGATATTTTGGTGGGATGGAATGAAAAGGGACATAGCATATTTTGTCGCTTGTTGTGACATCTGCAACAAAGTAAAGGCGGAACAACAAAAACCCGCCGGACTTCTCCAACCTCTACCCATCTCGCAATGGAAATGGGACGATGTCTGCATGGACTTTATCATCGGTCTACCCCTGATGCACCGAGGCAATGATGCTATATGGGTCATAGTGGACACGCTGACTAAAGTGGCTCACTTCATTCCTATCCGCACCACCCTTCGCGCTGATCAACTTGCGCAATTATATGTATCTCGGATTGTCAGTTTGCATGGAGTGCCAAAAACAATCACTTCAGACCGAGGTTCATTGTTTACCTCCGCATTCTTGTCCCGGCTTCATCAAGCTTTGGGGACCGCTCTCAAATATAGCACCGCCTATCATCCACAGACAGACGGTCAGACTGAGCGGGTAAATCAAATACTGGAAGATATGCTTCGAGCATGTGCCTTAGCCCATGGACCCAAAATGGGAAGACTGTTTGCCATATACGGAATTCTCATACAACAACAGTTTTCAAACCAGCCTAAAAATGTCTCCCTTTGAAGCTTTATACGGCCGTAAGTGCCGCACTCCATTAAACTGGTCTCAAACTGGAGACAGTCGTATCTTCGGTACTGATCTGATACTGGAGGCAGAGAAACAAGTCAGGGAAATTCGAGATAGACTACAGCTGGCTAAGTCACGATAGAAGAGTTATTATGATGCCAAACACCGACAAGTCAGTTTTGAACCTGGTGAACATGTGTATCTCTGAGTAATACCCATGAAGGGAGTCAAGCGATTTCAGACCTGAGCAAAATTAGCACCAAGGTATATTGGTCCGTTTCCGGTCATGACACGAGTTGGCACAGTTGCTTATCAGTAGGAATTGCCACCCGAATTGTCAGAGGTGCACAACGTGTTCCATGTATCACAGCTGAGAAGGTGTATTTCACCACCTGAGAAGAGGATGGATATGTCAGAAATTGAGCTTGCCAAGGATTTAACTTATGAGGAGAGGCCATTCAGAATCTTGGATGAGGCAGAAAGGGTCACATGCAGCAAAGCGATCAAATTTTACAAGGTCCAGTGGGAGCATCACACCGAAGAAGAGGCAACCTGGGAAAGAGAGGAGTTTTTAAGGACAACCTACTCAGAACTGTTTTCCAAGCAACCGAATCTCGAGGACGAGATTCATCTTAAGTGGGGGAGGTTTGTGATAGCCTGGTTTTTGCCTTCTCTCTTTTTCCGGACTTTTATTTGCATTTGCTTTGGATTTGGAGTTTTGAATCAATTCAAATGGACTTGAACACTTGGGCCTACCCTTGATTTTCACCCAAGTGACCCATCCATCTCTAACTCACTTTTCCTTCTCTGAAAAACTCTCACAAAAGCCCAAGGAATATTTTTCATAAAAGAAAATTATTCATTTTCTTCCCTGAAAATCACTTCAGAGAAGTATGCTCCAAAGCAACCCCTAGATTTCTTGCTCCAAAAATCCTGAATAAATTCACAAATATTCTTTGAACCCTAGGGCACCTTGCTGAGCAAAAATATTGCATATCTTTTTGTAATATTTTTGCTACAGAAAATCATTTCTGTTCTGGACAGAATGACCACTTTCTACAGCAAGTACCATTTTCCTTGATCCCATGAGGCTGATCTTTCTTGAGCATCATTACCCTCCTAAGAAAACTGATAACCACCAAAAATCAGCCCTAAACCCACTCTGGTTTGACCACAGTTAAGCTCACAAGTTTCTGTCCAGAAACTTGCCAGCAAGAGAGCCACTCCCACAGTGCACCTATGACCAAGCCAACTATGCAAAACGACCAAAACCACTAAGGACTAACTGCCAGACATGAATTTATGGCAAGCCATGGCTCTATGCCAGAGTTCACGCGGTGACCACGTGTGTGCACGGTGCCAACGTGCTAGTCGACGCGCTCTGGATGCCGCCGAGCGCTCTGTTCATCGCGTGGTCACTTCTCCGGCCGCCGCACCTTGCCAAACCGCGCCACCATCATCGTATCGACTCCCTTAACTCCCTCCTGGCGCTCGCTAACGCCGGAGCTCGCTGCGGCAAGCACGGGCATGGTGCGGCCAAGGCAACAGTGCACCCGTGCCCCTGTGCTTGTCGTGTACCGCGCTCGTGTGCTCGTCGCAGCTCGTCTACAGCCTCCGCGTGATCCCCGGCATCTTCCTCCTCTCTCACTGACGCCATTCGTCACTAAGCGACGCTCCAGAGAGCTTCGGCAAGCTCTCGATCCCCGCCTCGGCCTCGCTTATATATAGCCCCCTCCCGAGCTCATTTCACTCCACTCACACACTCAGCACATCTCCACGACCCCGTAGGAAGCCGCAGCCCGGTCAGGCAGCCTCTGGCCGCCGTCCCTGTCCTAAGCTCGCCGGCGATCCCCGTCCTCTGACCCCTCCCTCTCCAGAGACGCTCGAGCTCGACCAACCACTCCGGCGTGTTCGTGGTGATCCACTGATGCGAGCTGGTGCCGTTGGAGCTGCTGGACCGGCCTTGCCTCACCAACTCCGACGAGCCCCGCCCGCTGCCGCCGCTGGAGAGCTCTGTTCCGACCCCGTCCGGCCACCTCTAGCCATGCTACGGGTACGGGCAGGTGCATCTCGACCTCCTCTCCAACCCTATCCCTTTGGATCGGGCCAAGGAGCCCTCCTCGCCGGCGTGCGCTCCGGCGGAGCCTCGCCGTGCTCTGTCTCTCTCCCTCCCTCCCTCCGACCTGACCAGCGGGGCCCGCTGTCAGCCACTCAGGCCGCGCCCGAAGCGGTATGAGTGGTGGCGCCCGGGTGTTTTACGCCTTCGACGTCACCCCCCTGGATTTTCTTTTTAATTCAAATTTAGTTCAAATTTGACCAGAACTTTGACCAGCTATAACTCTTATTCTACAAGTCCAAATGAGTTGATTCTTTTGGCATTCTATTATTACGAGAAAATCCTAGCAACACACCCAAGATGGGATTTTTCCTTGCTGCCTAGAATTTCTGGTAATTTTCAGAAGTGTTCTTGATATTTTCTTTTTGTCCTTTGAATTATTTTCAGAAGGTGAAGCTTGTCTTGAAGGCATCCAGGAGGAGTGTGAAGCTCCTCTGCACTAAGGCAAGCAACAACAACATTATCATGGTGTCTTTGCAATATTCATGATTTTCTACTTGAATATATATATATATTATTCATTGCATATAGTATTAAAGTCAATAATGCTTGTGTTATTTAGTTTGTCATGGTCAAAAGGCTTAGTTAACAAAAGTGAATGCTTGAACTAGTGAGATGTAGCTTGAGTAGTTGATCTAAGTAAGTTTGTCATGACTATGGTGATATGATTATCGGTCTTATGCTCACTATATACATGCTAAGATAAGTTTTATTTGATTAATGTCAACTAAAGTGATGAGTATAAATAACAAGTAAGAAAGGACTAGAAATGTTGAAGATTAAGTTTGTGCAAGTAGAACTTTGAATGAAGTTGATCTGTTGTGATTTGCGATGCATGGTATTGCTACCTCTTGAGCACTGCGTTGGTTTTCCCTTGAAGAGGAAAGGGTGATGCAGTAAAGCAGTGTAAGTATTTCCCTCGGTTTTTGAGAACCAAGGTATCAATCCAGTAGAAGGCCATGCACGAGTCCCTCGCACCTACAAAAATAAATAAATCCTCGCAACCAACGCAATAAAGGGGTTGTCAATCCCTTCACCGTCACTTACGAGAGTGAGATCTGATAGATATGATAAGATAATATTTTTGGTGTTTTTATGATAAAGATGCAAAGTAAAGAAAGCAAAATAAAAACGGCGCCAGAAATAGCTTGTTGTCGGGAGATTAATTATGATGGAAAATAGACCCGGGGGCCATAGGTTTCACTAGTGGCTTCTCTCGAGAGCATAAGTATTACGGTGGGTAAACAAATTACTGTTGAGCAATTGACAGAATTGAGCATAGTTATGAGAATATCTAGGTATGATCATGTATATAGGCATCACGTCCGCGACAAGTAGACCGACTCCTGCCTGCATCTACTACTATTACTCCACACATCGACCGCTATCCAGCATGCATCTAGAGTATTAAGTTCATAAGAACAGAGTAACGCTTTAAGTCAAATGACATGATGTAGAGGGATAAACCATGCAATATGATATAAACCCCATCTTGTTATCCTCGATGGCAACAATACAATACGTGCCTTGCTGCCCCTACTGTCACTGGGAAAGGACACCGCAAGATTGAACCCAAAGCTAAGCACTTCTCCCATTGCAAGAAAGATCAATCTAGTAGGCCAAACCAAACTGATAATTCGAAGAGACTTGCAAAGATAACCAATCATACATAAAAGAATTCAGAGAAGATTCAAATATTGTTCATAGATAAACTTGATCATAAACCCACAATTCATTGGTCACAACACACCGCAAAAGAAGATTACATCGAATAGATCTCCACAAGAGAGGGGGAGAATATTGTATTGAGATCCAAAAAGAGAGAAGAAGCCATCTAGCTAATAACTATGGACCCAAAGATCTAAGGTAAACTACTCACACATCATCGGAGAGGCTATGGTGTTGATGTAGAAGCCCTCCGTGATCGATGCCCCCTCTGGCGGAGCTCCGAAAAAGGCCCCAAGATGGGATCTCATGGGTACAGAAGGTTGCGGTGGTGGAATTAGGTTTTTGGCTCCGTATCTGGTAGTTTGGGGGTACGTAGGTATATATAGGAGGAAGAAGTACGTCGGTGGAGCAACGTGGGGCCCACAAGGGTGGAGGGCGCGCCCAGGGGGGTAGGCGCGCCCCTACCTCGTGCCTTCCTGGTTGATGTCATGACGTAGGGTCCAAGTCCTCTGGATCACGTTCGTTTCGAAAATCACGTTCCCGAAGGTTTCATTCCGTTTGGACTCCGTTTGATATTCTTTTTCTGCGAAACTCTGAAATAGGCAAAAAAACAGCAATTCTGGGCTGGGCCTCCGGTTAATAGGTTAGTCCCAAAAATAATATAAAAGTGTATAATAAAGCCCATTAATGTCCAAAACAGAATATAATATAACATGGAACAATAAAAAATTATAGATACGTTGGAGACGTATCAAGCATCCCCAAGCTTAATTCCTGCTCGTCCTCGAGTAGGTAAATGATAAAAACAGAATTTTTGATGTGGAATGCTAGTTGGCATAATTTCAATGTAATTCTCTTAATTGTGGTATGAATATTCAGATCCGAAAGATTCAAGACAAAAGTTTAATATTGACATAAAAATAATAATACTTCAAGCATACTAACTAAGCAATTATGTCTTCTCAAAATAACATGGCCAAAGGAAGTTATCCCTACAAAATCATATAGTCTGGCTATGCTCTATCTTCACCACACAAAGTATTTAAATCATGCACAACCCCGAT
Source organism: Triticum aestivum (assembly GCF_018294505.1). Taxonomy (NCBI): domain Eukaryota; kingdom Viridiplantae; phylum Streptophyta; class Magnoliopsida; order Poales; family Poaceae; genus Triticum; species Triticum aestivum. Next base: position 82,357,956 of record NC_057814.1, read on the forward strand.
GACAAGCCAAGCAATTGTTTCATACTTTTGATGTTCTAAAAATTTTCAATCTTCACGCAATACATGAGCGTGAGCCATGGACATAGCACTATATGTGGAATAGAATGGTGGTTGTGGAGAAGACAAAAAGGAGAAGATAGTCTCACATCAACTAGGCGTATCAATGGGCTATGGAGATGCCCATTAATAGATATCAATGTGAGTGAGTAGGGATTGCCATGCAACGGATGCACTAGAGCTATATGTATATGAAAGCTCAACAAAAGGAACTAAGTGGGTGTGCATCCAACTCGCTTGCTCATGAAGACCTAGGGCAATTTGAGGAAGCCCATCATTGGAATATCCAAGCCAAGTTCTATAATGAAAATTTCCCACTAGTATATGAAAGTGATATCATAGGAGACTCTCTATCATGAAGATCATGGTGCTACTTTGAAGCACAAGTGTGGTAAAAGGATAGTAACATTGTCCCTTCTCTCTTTTTCTCTCATTTTTTTATTTGGGCCTTTTCTCTTTTTTTTATGGCCTCTTTTTTTTAGTCCGGAGTCTCATCCCGACTTGTGGGGGAATCATAGTCTCCATCATCCTTTCCTCACTTGGGACAATGCTCTAAAAAATGATGATCATCACACTTTTATTTACTTACAACTCAACAACTACAACTCAATAATTAGAACAAAATATGACTCTATGTGAATGCCTCTGGCGGTGTACCGGGATATGCAATGAATCAAGAGTGACATGTATGAAAGAATTATGAACGATGGCTTTACCACAAATACAATGTCCACTACATGATCACGCAAAGCAATATGACAATGATGGAGCGTGTCATAGTAAACGGAACGGTGGTAAGTTGCATGGCAATATATCTCGGAATGGCTATGGAAATGCCATGGTAGGTAGGTATGGTGGCCGTTTTGAGGAAGGTATATGGTGGGTGTATGATACCGGCGAAAAGTGCGCGGTATTAGAGAGGCTAGCAATGGTGGAAGGAAGAAAAGTGCGTATAATCCATGGACTCAACATTAGTCATAAAGAACTCATATATTTATTACAAAAATCTACAAGTTATCAAAGCAAAGTATTACACGCATGCTCCTAGGGGGATAGATTGGTAGGAAAAGACCATCGCTCGTCCCCGACCGCCACTCATAAGGAAGACAATCAATAAATAAATCACGCTCCGACTTCATCACATAACTGTTCACCATACGTGCATGCTACGGGAATCACAACCTTTAACACAAGTATTTCTCAAAGTCAAAACTACTCAACTAGCATGACTCTAATATCACCATCTTCATATCTCAAAACAATTATCAAGTATCAAACTTCTCATAGTATTCAACACACTCATAAGAAAAAAATTACTAATTTTGAATGCCTATCATAATTAAAGCAAATTACCATGCTGTTTTGTAGGATTATCAAAATAATCTAAGTGAAGCATGAGAGAACAATAGTTTCTATAAAGCAAAACAACCACCTTGCTCTAAAAGATATAAGTGAAGCACTAGAGCAAAAACTATATAACTCAAAAGATATAAGTGAAGCACATAGAGTATTCTAACAATTTCCGAATCATGTGTGTCTCTCTCAAAAGGTGTGTACAGAAAAGATGATTGTGGAAAACTAAAAATAAAGACTCAAATAATACAAGACGCTCCAAGCAAAACACATATCATGTGGTGAATAAAAATATAGCGCCAAGTAAAGTTACCGATGGAAGTAGACGAAAGAGGGGATGCCTTCCGGGGCATCCCCAAGCTTAGGCTTTTTGGTGTCCTTAGATTATCTTGGGGTGCCATGGGAATCCCCAAGCTTAGGCACTTGCCACTCCTTGTTCCATAATCCATCAAATCTTTTACCCAAAACTTGAAAACTTCACAACACAAAACTTAACAGAAAATCTCGTGAGCTCCGTTAGCGAATGAAAACAAAACACCACTTTAAAGTACTGTAATGAACTCATTATTTATTTATACTGGTGTTAAACCTACTGTATTCCAACTTCTCTATGGTTTATAAACTATTTTACTAGCCATAGATTCATCAAAATAAGCAAACAACACACGAAAAACAGAATCTGTCAAAAACAGAACAGTCTGTAGTAATCTGTAACTAACACAAACTTCTGGAACTCCAAATATTCAGCCAAAATAGGACGACCTAGAAAATTTGTTTGTTGACCAGCAGCAATTGGAACCAATATTTTATCACGTTCTGGTGATTTTTAAAAATTATTTTTGTGAACAGAAAGTTTCTGGAATTTTCAGCAAGATCAAATAACTATCATCCAAGAAGATCCTATAGGTTTAACTTGGCACAAACACTAATTAAAACATAAAAACACATCTAACCAGAGGCTAGATCAAATATTTATTCCTCAACAGAAGCAAAATGCAAAAAAACTAAAAATAAAGTTGGGTTGCCTCCCAACAAGCGCTATCGTTTAACGCCCCTAGCTAGGCATAATAGCAAGGATAGATCTAGGTATCGCCATAATAATAGGATAGATCATTAAAACTCATTTCATATTCTCTATGTTCAGCAGCAAGTTTTCTTTGAGGCAAGCAAAAGTAATCAAAAGGGCTAAATTTAATGGGACAAAAGTCCCCAAGATCAACTTTAGGAGGTATAGGTTCCTCCTTCGGCCCTTCGTATTGCACAACCAATTCATCATTATAAGCATTCTTTTGACAGAACTTTGTGAGCCTATACTCGAGAGAATATCCTAGCTCATTATTTCGAATAGCCAAATCATCATTAAGTTCAGAAATTCTATCAACTAGAACATTGGTAGGAACCTTTTTTCTAAGGTTTTCATTGTAACCAACATAGTCTGGAGATTGAAAACGCATTATTTCTTCTTGATCAAAGAGGATAGCCTCTATGGGAGGACGGCCAGCGTCCACCCTATAATGCGCAAAGATTTCTTTGGCCTCTTTTATTATAAATCTAAACTCATGAGCCAAAAAGATAGTAGCGGCACGCTTGACGGAAGAATGCTCGATATTAGAAAATTCTAGGAAAATCCTTTGTATGCAAGGATGCATGTGCATAAATTGCCTTTCAAGTTCAACTACAAGCATGGCGATAGCGTCCGCAAGACTACTAGTTCTATGAAGAATAGAACTACCCATAGAAGGCAAAGCACCGGCACAAGTAAAGAAATCTTGGATAGCTCCTTTTCCAATAATATTACCACTACCAATTCGAAAAAAAATTCTATGTAAGACAGGGGGTTCTTCAGCAGGAACATCAGAATTTTCCATGATATTATAATTGTCCATATCGACAATAATTTCCCCAATTTCAGACATATCGGCAGAAAGTGCAAGGGGCAAAAAGGAAGGAGGAAGGCTAACGGAAAAGAGAGAGGGCGAATAAAACGGCAAGGGTGAAGTGGGGGAGAGGAAAACGAGAGGCAAATGGCAAATAATGTAATGTGGGAGATAAGGGTTTGTGATGGGTACTTGGTATGTTGACTTATGCGTAGACTCCCCGGCAACGGCACCAGAAATCCTTCTTGCTACCTCTTGAGCACTGCGTTGGTTTTCCCTTGAAGAGGAAAGGGTGATGCAGTAAAGCAGCGTAAGTATTTCCCTCGGTTTTTGAGAACCAAGGTATCAATCCAGTAGGAGGCCACGCATGAGTCCCTCGCACCTACACAAACAAATAAATCCTCGCAACCAACGCAATAAAGGGGTTGTCAATCCCTTCACGATCACTTACGAGAGTGAGATCTGATAGATATGATAAGATAATATTTTTGGTGTTTTTATGATAAAGATGAAAAGTAAACAAAGCAAAATAAAAATGGCGCCAAAAATAGCTTGTTGTCGGGAGATTAAATATGATGGAAAATAGACCCGGGGGCCATAGGTTTCACTAGTGGCTTCTCTCGAGAGCATAAGTATTATGGTGGGTAAACAAATTACTGTTGAGCAATTGACAGAATTGAGCATAGTTATGAGAATATCTAGGTATGATCATGTATATAGGCATCACGTTCGCGACAAGTAGACCGACTCCTGCCTGCATCTACTACTATTCCTCCACACATCGACCGCTATCCAGCATGCATCTAGAGTATTAAGTTCATAAGAACACAGTAATGCTTTAAGTAAAATGACATGATGTAGAGGGATAAACTCATGCAATATGATATAAACCCCATCTTGTTATCCTCGATGGCAACAATACAGTACGTGCCTTGCTGCCCCTACTGTCACTGGGAAAGGACAGCGCAAGATTGAACCCAAAGCTAAGCACTTCTCCCATTGCAAGAAAGATCAATCTAGTAGGCCAAACCAAACTGATAATTCGAAGAGACTTGCAAAGATAACCAATCATACATAAAAGAATTCAGAGAAGATTCAAATATTGTTCATAGATAAACTTGATCATAAACCCACAATTCATCGGTCTCAACAAACACACCGCAAAAGAATATTACATCGAATAGATCTCCACAAGAGAGGGGGAGAACATTGTATTGAGATCCAAAAAGAGAGAAGAAGCCATCTAGCTAATAACTATGGACCCGAAGGTCTGAGGTAAACTACTCACACATCATCGAACAGGCTATGGTGTTGATGTAGAAGCCCTCCGTGATCGATGCCCCCTCGGGCAGAGCTCCGAAAAAGGCCCCAAGATGGGATCTCACGGGTACAGAAGGTTGCGGCATTGGAATTAGGGTTTTGGCTCCATATCTGGTAGTTTGGGGGTACGTAGGTATATATAGGAGGAAGAAGTACGTCGGTGGAGCAACGTGGGGCCCACGAGGGTGGAGGGCGCGCCCCCTACCTCGTGCCTTCCTGGTTGATGTCTTGACGTAGGTGTCACAGCCCCAGATCAGCCCTTGTCTGACTTTGCTTGTTCCTCATGCATCATGTTTAAATTTTGCTTAAACTTGAAATAGGGGTGACCAATCCCTAGCACCCAAAAAGAACTCAACTAGGTTCAACTTAAAAACATTTTCAATGAACCCAAATGCCCTTTAGAAAAGTTCATGATTTTTGATAAAGGTAAAAACCTCTGCCAAAATGATAAACATATTTCTAGGTCATTTCTGGATTTTTTTTGGATTAAATCATAAGTATTTGAATTGGAGCATTTAATGGCTATAAATAATTTAAATGCTCTAATAATTTCGAAACTAGTTGAGGGCTGTTGGAAATATTTTCAAAAGTGCCCACAATTATTTTCAGGATTTTACAGAATGCATTAGTATTTTTACTAATCCAAAACAGAGAAAGAAAATAGAAGACAGGAACTAAAGACAGAAATATAAGAGAACCTTACCTGGGCCTTACCTGCAGCCCAAGTGGCTAGGCCAGCCCACCACTGTGGCGGCCCAGCCCAGCTAGCCCCCCCTGTCGTCTTCCTCCCTGGACAGAAGGACGAGCGCGTGCTCGCCGCACGCTGGCCACGCGCCGGCCACCTCCTGCTTACCTGCTCTCCGCTGGAGGCACCCGAGGGCGCCACGGAGACGCCCAGAGACCCCTCTCTCCTCTCCCTCACTCTCTGCCCTCTCACTCGCCCCAGCCTACTCTCTGCCTCGCTCCCCCTCGGACCCAAGAACGCCGGTGCCCGCCGCCGCAAAGCACCGCGCCCACCACCGTCCCCTTGCCCCATGGTTGTGACCTCGAGCTCCGCCTCGATGCCGTGAAGCTCCAAGCCGAAGAACGCGCCCGCGGATGCCCTGCAGCATCGTCACCGTCGCCATCTTCCTCGTCTGCTCCGACGAACGCCGTCGTTCGATTTGCCGACCCCTGAGCGTCCCCGAGCACGCTGAGCTACTCATCGACCTCGCCGTGAGCTCCTCTACCGAACCCCTCTCTCCCCACCGTCGTTTTCTTCCTGTAGCCCCGCTGACCGCCGTGCCCGAAGCTTGCCGCCGCACAGCCTTGTCGCCACCGCAGCCACACCTACGGGAACCCGCAACCGAGCACTGCAACATGCGCAGCACGCCGTCAGGAGTGTAGAGCACTCACCCGTTGCTCCTACCGTGCGCCGCAACGCCGTTTTCACCGAGGTCCGAACTCCGGCCACCGCGGTTGTCGTCGTCGCCGTCGATTTCAGCCCCCTCTCGCCCAACCGCCTGCACCACTGGATGCGGCTGAGCGCCAGCTGCGCGTAGCACCAATCCGTTGTCCAAATGGTCGCCGGTGGACGATTTCCGACGTGCTCCGCCGCGTCTGGACTCGCCGGCGTCGAGTCGCCGGCGTGTTTGACCCGTTCGACCTGGGGTTGACCCCGTCTGACCAGAGGTTTGACCTCTCTCTCACTTACATGCGGGCCCCGCCCGACTAACTAAGCTAGTTAGGGCAAATCCTATTTAGGTTAGTTAGGTTAGCCGCTGACTAGTGGGCCCTGGCCCTGATAATTAGCTAAGTGTTAAATTAACTTAAGTTTAAACACACAGCCACTGACGTGTGGGTCCATGGACTAATTAGCTTAGATTAACTTTTAGTTAGTGCTAATTAAGCCTCTTAGTTGACTGAGTCACTGACCAGTGGACCCCACTGGTCAGGTTTGACCTGACCGGGTTAGTTGACCTGCTGACGTCACACTGACGTCAGGCTGACGCAGTAAAACATTTTCTGGATTTATTTTTAATCAGGAAATTCCAGAAAATGCCCTAACTTCTAAAATTCATAGAAATTCAACCGTAGCTCCAAATGAAATGATTTATATATGAAAAATTATCAGAAAAATCCAAAGAATCTGTTTATGGCATCCTCATGCATGTTTGAACAACTTACAGCCACTGTATATGACAATTTGAATAAATGGCATTTGAAATGTCTTATATGGAGTTTGAATTTGAACCTAAGGTTCAAACCAACTCCATTTAATATGTTGCTAGCTGCATTAGCTCAAAACACATTCATATTGCCATGCCATGATCATGCATCATATTGTGCATTGCATTGATTGTGTTTCCTCTCTGTTGCCGGTATTGTCCCCTCTCGATAGCCGTGTTTCCGACGATGAGTTCGATGACACTAATGAAGACTCAATGCTATCTTCAGAAGTGCCAGGCAAGCATAACCCCCTTGTTCATTCCGATACAATCCCACTCTCTCGCTCCTGCTCTCTTTTACTACATTAGGACAACAACGATTCAACTGTTACATGCTGCGGTAGTTGAACCCCTTATCCTCTGCATGACCTGTCATTGCCACAGTAAATAGTTGAAACCCACTAGCATGAGTAGGAGTTGTTTGAGCCCTGATGTGCCTACTCATTCATGCTTGTTTGTCATGCCTGCTACTGCTTAGAGTTGAGTCGGGTCTAATTCATCAGGGATGAATTGGAATGGTGATGAACATGTCCTACTGTGTGTGAGCTAAGTGTGTGAACACGATTTGGTAAAGGTAGCGGTGAGAGGCCATGTAGGAGTACATGGTGGGTTGTCTCATTGAAGCCGTCCTCAGGAACTGAGTCATGTGTTTGTGATCCATGATACAGTTACTACCACGCATTGGGCCCGAAACCAATGGACCCTCTCGGCTTCTTAATCACCCTTGTCCTCTGTCCAGGAGTTGCACGTAGTTTCTGGTGTTTGTAGTAAGCTGGAGGCCGTGGACAGCGCTGACCAAGGGGTGGGCTGTGATGCGGTAGGCTCGTGGCCCGGTGTACCGAGTCGCCCGTTTGGTGACCGGGAACCCTGCACACATCGTTCGGGGCCGTATGTGGAAACCTCGGCCGGACTCCCTGCGGATGGAACCTGAATAGGCGATAAACCTGGACTAGAGACTTGAGTGTTTAGGTAGGCTGTGGCCGACTCCCTCGCCAGGCTTCCGCTTGAAGGTTGCCGAGGTACACGACGTGTACATGGTGGTAAGTGGCGAGAGCGTGTGTGACGAAGTACACCCCTGCAGGGTTAATATGATCTATTCGAATAGCCGTGTCCGCGGTAAAGGACTTCTGGGTTGCCTACAATAGTTCATAGACAAGTGAAAGTGGATACTCTAAAATACGCAAGATAAGCGTGAGTGCTATGTATGGCGTTCTCGTAGGGAGACGGGAGCGGATCCATAGTGGAGTATTGATATGGTGAATATGTGGACTCGTGTGCGCCACCTCAATAGAGTTGCTTGCAGTCGTAGTTCAGGATAGCCACCGAGTCAAAGCTGGCTTGCTGCAGTTAAACTCCACCACCCCCTTTGTTGATACCGATGCATATGTAGATAGTTCTGATGTAAGTCTTGCTGGGTACATTTGTACTCACGTTTGCTTATTTTATGTTTTGCAGAGAGACGTCAGTCTCGCTAGTAGTTCCGTGTGGACTTCGACGTTTAGCTTGATACCTCAGCTACGATCTTGTGCCCTCGGCAGGATCTAGTAAATAGTCAGGCTTCTCAGCCTTTTTCATTTGTAGATGTCTGTACTCAGACATGTTAAGCTTCCGCATGTGCTTTGACTTGTATGCTCTGAATGTTGGGTCATGAGACCCATGTTTGTAATATCTGGCTCTTCGGAGCCTAATGAATAATTACTCTGAGTCGTAGAGTCTTGTTGTGATGCCATGTTGTATTTGCACATATCGAGCATATTGTGTGTATGATTGAAATGCTTGGTATGTGTGGGATCCGACAACCTAGTTGTCTATCCTTAGCAGCCTCTCTTATGGGGAAATGTAGTCTAGTGCCTCCTTGAGCCATAGTAGTCCGCTACAGCCCGGTTCACCGGAGTCCTGCTAGCCCAGCACTACTGCTCTGGGCACTTGACTGGCCGGCATGTGTTTCATATCGTTCCTGTGTCTGTCCCCTCGGGGAAATGTCACGCGGTGACATCCGGAGTCCTGCCTAGCCTGCTACAGCCCGGGTTCCCGGAGTCCTGTTAGCCCAGTGCTACAGCCCGGATTCGCACGTTGCTGACCGACACGTTCGATGTTGATTCATGTATGCCTGTCCCCATACGTTAGTGCCGCTTTGGGTTCACGACTAGCCATGTCGGCCCGGGTTCTCTGTCATATGGATGCTAGCGACATTGTCATATACGCGAGCCAAAAGGCGCAAACGGTCCCGGGCCATCGTAAGGCGACACCCGTGGGAGTACCGTGCGTGAGGCCGCAAAGTGATATGAGGTGTTACAGGCTAGATCGGTGTGACTTGGAATCGGGGTCCTGACCGTAGGGTCCAAGTCCTCTGGATCACGTTCGTTCCGAAAATCACGTTCCCGAAGGTTTCATTCCGTTTGGACTCCGTTTGATATTCTTTTTCTGCGAAACTCTGAAATAGGCAAAAAAAACAGCAATTGTGGGCTGGGCCTCCGGTTAATAGGTTAGTCCCAAAAATAATATAATAGTGTATAATAAAGCCCATTAATGTCCAAAACAGAATATAATATAGCATGGAATAATAAAAAAATTAGATACGTTGGAGACGTATCAGGTATATGGTTGCATAAGCATGGCATATTTTGACTCGAGCATTTTATTTCAAGTTAAACCTGATGATAACTGAACTTGAACATAAAGTTGGTCGGGTCATGGTGCCACGGAATCGGGCTGACGAGTGCAACCACATTTGCCTTTATGGGGAGGCCGGTAGTCGTCCGTTGCCATGCCTTTTGTCGGTGCCTCCAACAAGGGAAGGTTATGGGCATGTGTTACCCTAGTCCGGTAAGCTGACATAACCTTGTGAACCCGTTGTTGTTATGGTACCGTGTCTCCGTTTGAGACTGTTTATTTGCCACGACGGTGGTAGTTTTGCCTTTGGTAGGCTGTGTCACCCAGGACTAAGCCCAGTGGGGAGTTGGTCGGAGTGGCCGTAAGAGTGTCATGGCAATGAGAGGGTTCTTTCGGAATGCCGTTGATCCACCCGAATGGGAATGCGAGGCCATGGATTCTGTGGTGTGGGTAAAGTGCGCTACCTCTGCAGAGTGTATTAATCTATCGATAGCCGCGCCCGCGGATAAGGGCCCAGTTCGTAAGTAAGTCACACCATGGATCAACTGTTATTAATGAACCTTGCACACTAATCCACTTTCATTGCACTGGTTGGATGATGAAGTCAGTGAGGCTGACTGTTGTGGTATCATTTGTGATCCGGGAGTGATCACGTTTTGGTTACGATGTAACCAGTTGGATCAAGCATGGTTTCGTTTGTGCTTCGTCGTGAGCACTGTTCGGTTGCGAGGCAACCGGTTGGTAAGAGAGTCCGTGTGACTCGATGCACAAGTTTGGTTTCACTGCATGAGTAGCATGTTGTTGTTTGCATTTAACTTGATTAAATGTCATGATGTTGTTTGTCATTATGATTCTGTTTACTGTGAGCTTGCAAGTACATTCAATGTACTGACCTGGCGTGTTATGCCATATTTCAGGAAAGTCTAACTGGATCGGAGAGCTGCCGTGTCTAGACCGTGTCCACATCGGTGTCCCTGTGCTATGGAGTCCCGCTACGTCGTTGTTCCGCTGCCATGTACATGTCGTGCTCGAGGCCCCCTTTATGTCCACTAAATAATGTACATATTGTTCAGCCGCACCAAGTGTGCCGCTTGGCCTCGCAACTTGTTGTACTGTCACTCTATGCTTCTGCTAGTTTCAATAAAGTGGTGATTTCTGTACAAAGATGTTATGTGTTGCCAGAAGACATGATCTCTGGGTTGGCAATACAGCGTAAACCGGTCGCTCTGAGCCGGGGTGCCACATTATTGGTCCCATGCAAGAAATGGGAATGGAATTCAAACATCTGGGCGTCGTGGCTCGACCGGGAACATTGAGAAACTTGGTTTTTAAATTCCAGGAAATTCAAAACTCGCCTAACAATCATGAAACTTGGCATGGTGTCATTTCATGGCACCAACATGTTGTGGTAAAAAAATTGGCCGCATTTGGACAAGTTTTGGTATAAGCTTCTTGCAAACCGAAGCTTCTCTCGAGAAGACTCATGGTTCCCGAGGGGGACGTGTCACCTTTGTGTGCGAAATGATATATGCTGCCTCCCCCCTTGATCTTTTACAGAGGCAAGATAGAACTATATGAGTGCCTTGTTAAAATTTGGAATTATTCCGTGTTCGTTTGGACTTTTTATTCATTAATTGAATTTCTGGACATTTAATGTGCATAATTCAAATTTGAACTACAAGCACATGCTCCAGTGCACCAAAGTTGGTTGAAAAATCACATGTGTGTCCTCGGGTGAATTTCTAGGTCCCATGCAAGAAATGGGAATGAAATTCAAACATCTGGGCGTCGTGGCTTGGCCGGGCACATTGAGAAACTTGGTTTCTAAATTCCTGGAAATTCAAAACACGCCTGGAAATCATGAAACTTGGCATGGTGTCATTTCATGGCACCAACATGTTGTGGTAAAAAAATTGGCTGCATTTGGACAAGTTTTGGTATAGGCTTCTTGCAAACCGGAGCTTCTCTCGAGAAGACTCATGGTTCCCGAGGGGGGACGTGTCACATTTGTGTGCGAAACGATATACGTTGCCTCCCCCCCCCCCTTGATTTTCTATAGAGGCAACATAGAACTTTATGAGTGCTTGTTAAAATTTGGAATTATTCCGGGTACGTTTGAACTTTTTATACATTAATTGAATTTCTGGTCCTTTAATGTGCATAATTCAAATTTGAACTACAAGCACATGCTCCAGTGCACCAAAGTTGGTTGACAAATCACATGTGTGTACTTGGTGAATTTCTAGGTCCCATGCAAGAAATGGGAATGAAATTCAAACATTTGGGCGTCGTGGCTCGGCCGGAAAGATTGAGAAACTTGGTTTTCTAATTTATGTAAATCCAAAACACGCCTGAAAATCATTAAACTTGGCATGGTGTCATGACATGGCACCAACATGTTGTGGTAAATTTTTTGGCCGAAATCGGACAAGCTTTGGTATAAGCTTCTTGCAAACCGGAGCTTCTCCCAAGAAGGCTCGTGGTTCCGAGAGGCAACGTGTCACCTCCGTGTGCGAAATGACATACACTGCCTTCTCCCGCCTTAATTTTTTTACACAAGCTGATTAGACCAAATAGAAGTATCGTCCTAAATTTTGGAATTATTCTGGGTTCGTTTGGCCTTTTTTATACATTAATTGAATTTCTGGGCATTTGATGTGCATAATTCAAATTTGAACTACAAGCACATGCTCAAGTGCACCAAAGTTGGTTGACAAATCACATGTGTGTCCTTGGGTGAATTTGTAGGTCCCATGCAAGAAATAGGAATGGAATTCAAACATCTGGGCGTCGTGCCTCGGCTGGAAATATTGAGAAACTTACTTTTTGAATTCTTGTAAATCCAAAACACGCCTGAAAATCACGAAACTTGGCATGTTGTCATGACATGGCACCAACATGTTGTGGTAATTTTTTTGGCCGAATTGGGACAAGCTTTGGTATAAGCTTCTTGCAAACCGGAGCTTCTCTCAATAAGGCTCATGGTTCCGAGAGGGAACGTGGCACCTCCGTGTGCGAAACGACACACACTACCTTCTCCCGCCTTGATTTTTTTACACGGGTAGCTTAGACCAAATAGGAGTTTCGTGCTAAATTTTCCAATTATTCTGGGTTCGTTTGGCCTTTTATACATTAATTGATTTTCCAGGCATTTAATGCACATAATTCAAATTTGAAGTACAAGCGCATGCTCCAGTGTGCACAAGTTAGTTGGAAAATCATTTATGTGTACTTGGGCAAACTTCTAGGTCCCATGGAAGAAGTGGGAATGAAATTCAAACATCTGGGCGTCTTGGCTCGGCCAGAAACATCAAGAAAGTTGGTTTTAAAATTCCCGTAAATCCAAAACTCGCCTGAAAATCATGAAACTTGGCATGGTGTCATGACATGGCACCAACATGTTATGGTAATTTTCTGTCCGATTTGCGAAGGCGCACACATTAACAATCAACAAAGTCATTTTGGAACAAGTGTTGTAACGTTACAAATCGGCAACACAAGTATTATTGAAACCGTGGGCGTTCTACTTACCAATTACGTGCCGCCACTCATCCCCTTTTTTTATTTGCTAGGAGGTGTCGTGCGGGGTAGCTATTTGAGTACGGGATGCGTGCGATCAGACCCTTACGCATGCTCATCGGGAGGAGAGCCCTTTGACCTATATCTGCCGCCCACCTCCCTCCCAACGTCTCCATTAATGGCGCTCGAGGCCCTGTTTCATGGCCTGGCTATGTCTCACTCGACTGAGATTTAAGAGAGAAAAAAGAAAATCAGAAAATAAAGTTTTGCACGGATCCTGATGTAAGATCCGACGGACCTATATAGCATCGACTGTGACTTATAGCAAGACTGATGAATATAAGGACGATAACAGTGGATAATAATTGTCTTACATATTTAGGAAGATAATTAAAAAAGCCAGAAGTGGCAACGCCCGAAATACACAAGGGCAGAAGAAGAAGGAAGACAATGATCTGGCTCGGTGATCTCTACTTTCTTGATGCGTTGCTGCAGGCCGCGGGAACTAGTCTCCACAGCGAGCAGCGATGAGCTCTTTCGTGTCCTCAAGACGTTGCTTGAGAGCATCCACAGATTCCTCCACCAGCCTATGGCGCTCGATGCGGAGCATGTCATTCTCGTCCATAAGTTTCTTGACGTTGACGCTGGTCCTCTTCAACAAGGCAGTGGTCTCCTCTTGCTGCTCCGCACTTCCGACGATCTTCGCCCTCAGCAGGTCGTGCTCGGCCTGGAGCTTCGCATTGCCCTCACTTAGTTACCGGATGACGCCGGTAGCCTGTTCAAACACGGCTTTCATGTCGTCCTGCAACCTCGCCCGGCCAGAGATCTGATCCATTTGGCTATGGAAGATCGCATTCATGTGCCTGTAAGAGTCCTCGCCTGCCCGCGAGACATTTTCCCAGGCTGCCGCAGCGCGGGAGGACATATCTGATGCATTCACGGCGCGGCAGGACATCTCTGCTGCTTCCGCGGTGCGGCCGGACCAGTCGGCTGCATCGACAGCGCGGCGGGACCTCCGTGCTACTTTGACGGCGCGGCGAGACTTCTGTGCTGCTACGCCCGTGTGCCGGGACATGTCGGCTGTTTTCGTGGCGAGGCGGGACATCTCTCGTGCTTCCGCTTCCATGCTCGCCTCTCCCTAGTGGTAATCTCTCGACCTAGAACTCACATTGGCCATGGTAGACGCAAGGGAACGATGATGAATGACTTGTTTGTTTTTGTGGATGAGGAGTTGAGGAGGAATGTGCAGTCATCTTGGAGTAGTAGTATTTATAACCGAGTACTAATACGGTCCTAAGTGGGAAACCGTTCAGGTTTTGATAGGTGTGAACAGGTTTGCAATTAAATATAGCGTGGTAGTAATTTGGAATGTGACGGGACGCAGGCTCAAAATTTATTGACGGTTCTATAATTTCTAAGTGCGGCACTATTCCCGAACAGCGTAACATGGGCACGCTTTCTCGGCCGCGTACATGGCATTTGCACCATAGGGTGCACCGCAATAGGCAATGTCAGCACACGTCTTGTTCCAACAACCATGCGCGCTCGTTATTACCATCGCACACGCTTCTTTTAATTAGAATGTGTGCCCGTCTAGCGCACACACGTTGATCTGTCTAACTGTTTCTGTTTGTTGTGGCTAATGGCAAACAGTTCATCCGTGTGAAGTGTATGCCGTCAATCGCAGACACTTTGATCCGGCTGACCGTTTATATTGTATTACCTAATCGCAAACAGTTAATCCTTCTGAAGCGTATGCCCTCAATCGCACACACCTTTATCTAGTTGCCCGTTTCTGTTGTTCCGCCTCATCACAAACAGTTAATCCGAGTGAACTGTATGCCGTATATCGCACACGCCTTCATCTGGCTGCCCGTTTCTGTTCTTCTTCCTCGTCGCAAACAGTTAATTGAACTGAACCGTTTGCCCTGCATCGCACATGCAACTAAAATCAGAACCGTGTTTGATGGCTCCGCCATCGCAAACGTTTTGCATCTTTTTTAACGGTTTTTCTACATCACCATTTGCAATTAATGCATTGCACACAGTTTCGTCAAAGGGTCTCTGATCATAGTGTCGCGTTAGCAGCATCCTGCAGTAGTGGACCATCGTGTCCAATCTGTAATGACTGAAGCACATATTGATTCAAGTATCATCATTCCTACCCCAGCTGCACAAGAATCTGATGTGGTGGATATGTTTCTAGTCAATCCTGACGAAGAAAATGTTGTACCCGAGCAAATTCTATGGAAGAAAGAGTTGACGAAGAGATTTAGATGGAAAAGGCAGTCTCAACGCCTTTGAAGGAAATTCGAGCTAAACCCTCCGGATCAACAAAGGAGGGTGAAAAGGTTGAGGGGGAGCAAGCTGCTTCCCAAGAAAATAACCCTCGGGTCTCCTCATCTGGTGCCCCTACCCAGATGGAGGTTGACCCTGCTCCTGGTTCTTTGGCTTCACAGCCAGAAAAGGAAGAGAAGAAATTTGAAGAACCCATGGCTCCCGAAGAGAAAGATCAATCAGTTGTACCACCAGTGTGTTGGGGAACGTAGTAATTCAAAAAAATTCCTACGATCATGCAAGATCTATCTAGGAGATGCATAGCAACGAGAGGGGAGAGTGTGTCCATGTACCCTCATAGACCGAAAGCGGAAGCGTTATGTTAACCCGGTTGATGTAGTCGAACATCTCCATGATCCAACCGATCCAAGTACCGAACATACGGCACCTCCGTGTTCAGCACACGTTCAGCACGATGACGTCGCTCGAGCTCTTGATCCAGTAGAGGGTCGAGGGAGAGTTCCTTCAGCACGACGGCGTGGCGACGATGTTGGTGATGTGATCCGCGCAGGGCTTCGCCTAAGCACTATGACAATATGACGAGGTGGTAAACTGTGGAGGGGGGCACCGTACATGGCTAAGAAACAATTGTTGTACCTTTGGGGTGCCCCCCTGCCCACGTATATAAAGAAGGTGGGAGGAGGAGGCCGGCCCAAGGGGGACGCGCCATGAGGGGGGAGTCCTAATAGGACTCCGTTCCTAGTAGGATTCGGCCCCCCTCCTTCCAATCAACGGAGATGGGAAAGGGGAAGGGGGAGAGGGAGAAGGAAAGAGGGGGGCCTCGCCCCCTCCCTTTGTCCAATTCGGTCTGGGCAAGGGGGGTGCACGCCTCCTCCCGTGGCCTGCCTCCTCTCCTCCACCATGGCCCAATAGGCCCATTAACTATCCGGGGGGTTCCGGTAAACTCCCGGTACTCCGAAAAATCCCCGATCGTCTTCCGAACCATTCCGATGTCCGTATATAACCTTCCAATATATCAATCTTTACCCCTCGACCATTTCGAGACTCCTCGTCATGTCTGTGATCTCATACGGGACTCCGAACAAATTTCGGTCACCAAAACACATAACTCATAATACAAATCATCATCGAACGTTAAGCGTGCGGACCCTACGGGTTCGAGAACTATGTAGACATGACCGAGACACATCTCCGGTCAACAACCAATAGTGGAACCAGGATGCTCATATTGGCTCCTACATATTCTACGAAGATCTTTATCGGTCAAACCGCATAGCAACATGCGTTCTTCCCTTTGTCATCGGTATGTTACTTGCCCGAGATTCGATCGTCGGTATCATCATACCTAGTTCAATCTCGTTACCGGCAAGTCTCTTTACTCGTTCCGTAATGCATCATCCCGTAACCAACTCATTAGTCACATTGCTTGCAAGGCTTATAGTGATGTGCATTACCGAGAGGGCCTAGAGATACCTCTCTGATACATGGAGTGACAAATCCTAATCTTGATCTATGCCAACCCAACAAACACCTTCGGAGACACCTGTAGAGCATCTTTATAATCACCCAGTTACGTTGTGACGTTTGATAGCACACAAAGTGTTCCTCCGGTATTTGGGAGTTGCATAATCTCATAGTTAGAGGAACATGTATAAGTCATGAAGAAAGCAATAGCAATAAAACTAAACGATCATTATGCTAAGCTAACGGAGGGGTCTTGTCCATCACATCATTCTCTAATAATGTGATCCCGTTCATCAAATGACAACACATGTCTATGGTTAGGAAACTTAACCATCTTTGATTAACAAGCTAATCAAGTAGAGGCATACTAGGGACTCTCTGTTTGTCTATGTATTCACACATGTACTAAGTTTTCGGTTAATATAATTCTAGCATGAATAATAAACATTTATCATGATATAAGGAAATATAAATAACAACTTTAGTATTGCCTCTAGGGCATATTTCCTTCAGTCTCCCACTTGCACTAGAGTCAATTATCTAGATTACATAGTAATGATTCTAACACCCATGGAGTCTTGGTGCTGATTATGTTTTGCTCGTGGAAGAGGCTTAGTCAACAGGTCTGCAACATTCAGATCCGTATGTATTTTGCAAATCTCTATGTCTCCCTCCTTGACTTGATCGTGGATGGATTTGAAGCGTCTTTTGATGTGTTTGGTTCTCTTGTGAAATCTGGATTCCTTCGCCAAGGCCATTGCTCTAGTATTGTCACGAAAGATTTTCATTGGACCCGATGCACTAGGTATTACAACTAGATCAGATATGAACTCCTTCATCCAGACTCCTTCATTTGCTGCTTTCGAAGCAGCTATGTGCTTCGCTTCACACGTAGATCCCGCCACCACGCTTTGCTTGGAACTGCACCAACTAACAACTCCACCATTCAATATAAATATGTATCCGGCCGGTTTGCGACTTAGAGTCATCCGGATCAGTGTCAAAGCTTGCATCGAGATAACTATTTACGACGAGCTCTTTGTCACCTCCATAAACGAGAAATATATCCTTAGTCCTTTTCAGGTATTTCAGGATGTTCTTGACTGCTGTCCTGTGATCCACTCCTGGATTACTTTGGTACCTCCCTGCTATACTTATAGCAAGGCACACATCAGGTCTGGTACACAACATTGCATACATGATAGAACCTATGGCTGAGGCATAGGGAATGACTTTCATTTTCTCTCTATCTTCTGCAGTGGTCGGGCATTGAGTCTGACTCAACTTCACACCTTGCAACACAGGCAAGAACCCTTTCTTTGACTGATCCATTTTGAACTTCTTCAAAACTTTATCAAGGTATGTGCTTTGTGAAAGTCCAGTTAAGCGTCTTGATCTATCACTATAGATCTTGATGCCCAATATATAAGCAGCTTCACGAGGTCTTTCATTGAAAAATTATTATTCAAGTATCCTTTTATGCTATCCAAAAATTTTGTATCATTTCCAATCAACAATATGTCATCCACATATAATATTAGAAATGCTACAGAGCTCCCACTCACGTTCTTGTAAATACAGACTTCTCCAAAAGTATGTATAAAACCATATGCTTTGATCACACTATCAAAGCGTATATTCCAACTCCGAGAGGCTTGCACCAGTCCATAAATGGATCGCTGGAGCTTGCACACTTTGTTAGCACCTTTAGGACCGACAAAACCTTCTGGTTGCATCATATACAACTCTTCTATAAGATATCCATTAAGGAATGCAGTTTTGACATCCATTTGCCAGATTTCGTAATCATAAAATGAGGCAATTGCTAACATGATTCAGACAGACTTAAGCATTGCTATGGGTGAGAAGGTCTCATCTTAGTCAACTCCTTGAACTTGTCAAAAACCTTTCGCAACAAGTCGAGCTTTGTAGACAGTAACATTGTCGTCAGCGTCAGTCTTCTTCTTGAAAAATCCATTTATTCTCGATGACTTGCCGATCATCGGTCAAGTCAACCAAAGTCCACACTTTGTTCTCATACATGGACCCCATCTCATATTTCATGGCCTCAAGCCATTTCGCAGAATCTGGGCTCATCATCACTTCCTCATAGTTCGTAGGTTCATCATGGTCTAGTAACATGACTTCCAGAACAGGATTACCGTACCACTCTGGTGCGGACCATACTCTGGTTGACCTGCGAGGTTCGGTAGTAACTTGATCTGAAGTTTCATGATCATCATCATTGCTTCCTCACTTATTGGTGTAGGAATCACTGGAACTGATTTCTGTGACGAACTACTTTCCAATTCGGGAGAAGGTACAATTACCTCATAGAGTTCTACTTTCCTCCCACTCACTTCTTTTGAGAGAAACTCCTTCTCTAGAAAGGATCAATTCTTAGCAACGAAAATCTTGCCTTCGGATCTGTGATAGAAGGTGTACCCAACAGTCTCCTTTGGGTATCCTATGAAGACGCATGATACGTCTCCAACGTATCTATAATTTTTTATTGTTCCATGCTATTATATATTCTGTTTTGGATGTTTAATGGGATTATTTATACACTTTTATATTATTTTTGGGACTAACCTATTAACTGGAGGCCCAACCCAAATTGTTGTTTTTTGCCTATTTCAGTGTTTCGCAGAAAAGGAATATCAAACGGAGTCCAAACGGAATGAAACCTTCGGGAGAGTTATTTTTCGAACAAACGTGATCCAGAGGACTTGGAGTGGACGTCAAGCAACCGACGAGGCGGCCACGAGGCAGGGGGCGTGCCTACCCCCCTGGGCGCCCTCCACCCTCGTGGGCCCCTCGTGGCTCCACCGACCTACTTCTTCCTCCTATATATACCTACGTACCCCCAAACCATCGAAGAGCACCACGAAAACCTAATTCCACCACCACAACCTTCTGTACCCGTGAGATCCCATCTTGGGGCCTTTTCCGGCGTCCTGCCGAAGGGGGCATTGATCACGGAGGGCTTCTACATCAACACCATAGCCTCTCCGATGATGTGTGAGTAGTTTACCTCAAACCTTCGGGTCCATAGTTATTAGCTAGATGGCTTCTTCTCTCTCTTTGGATCTCAATACAAAGTTCTCCTCGATTCTCTTGGAGATCTATTTGATGTAACTCTTCTTTTGCGGTGTGTTTGTCGAGATCCAATGAATTGTGGGTTTATGATCCAGACTATCTATGAACAATATTTGAATCTTCTCTGAATTCTTTTATGTATGATTGGTTATCTTTGCAAGTCTCTTCGAATTATCAATTTGGTTTGGCCTACTAGATTGATCTTTCTTGCAATGGGAGAAGTGCTTAGCTTTGGGTTCAATCTTGCGGTGTCCTTTCCCAGTGACAGCAGGGGCAGCAAGGCACGTATTGTATTGTTGCCATCGAGGATAAAAAGATGGGGTTTATATCATATTGCATGAGTTTATCCCTCTACATCATGTCATCTTGCTTAAAGCGTTACTCTGTTCTCATGAACTTCATACTCTAGATGCATGCTGGATAGCGGTCGATGTGTGGAGTAATAGTAGTAGATGCAGAATCGTTTCGGTCTACTTGTCACGGACATGATGCCTATATACATGATCATACCTAGATATTCTCATAACTATGCTCAATTCTATCAATTTCTCGACAGTAATTTGTTCACCCACCGTAATACTTATGCTCTTGAGAGAAGCCACTACTGAAACCTATGGCCCTCGGGTCTATTTTCCATCATATTAATTTCCCAACAACAAGCTATTTCTATTGCCATTTATTTTACTTTGCAATCTTTATTTTCTCTTTATCATAAAATACCAAAAATATTATCTTATCATCTCTATCAGATCTCACTCTCGTAAGTGACCGTGAAGGGATTGACAACCCCTTTATCGTGTTGGTTGCGAGGTTCTTATTTGTTTGTGTAGGTGCGTGGGACTCGAGCGTGGTCTCCTACTGGATTGATACCTTGGTTCTCAAAAACTGAGGGAAATACTTACGCTACTTTACTGCATCACCCTTTCCTCTTAAAGGGAAAACAAACGCAGTGCTCAAGAGGTAGCAAGAAGGATTTCTGGCGCCGTTGCCGGGGAGATTCGCGCAAAGTCAAGTCAAGATTTGGACTCCCGACAATGAGCCATTTCTGGCGTCGTTGCCGGGGAATCTACGCACAAGTCAAGACATACCAAGTACCCATCACAAACTCGTATCCCTCGCATTACATTATTTGCCATTTGCCTCTCGTTTTCCTCTCCCCCACTTCACCCTTGCCGTTTTATTCGCCCTCTCTTTTCTGTTTGCCTCTTTTTCGCTTGCTTCTTGTTTGCTTGTGTGTTGGATTGCTTGCTTGTCACGAAGGCTCAAGACAATACTAAATTGTGTGACTTTGCCAATACCAACAACAATGATTTTCTTAGCACTCCGATTGCTCCTCTTACCGATGCTGAATCTTGTGAAATTAATGCTGCTTTGCTGAATCTTGTCATGAAAGATCAATTCGCCGGCCTTCCTAGTGAAGATGCCGCTACCCATCTTAATAGCTTTGTTGATTTGTCTGATATGCAAAAGAAGAAAGATGTGGACAATGATATTGTTAAATTGAAGCTATTTCCTTTTTCGCTTAGAGATCGTGCTAAAACTTGGTTTTCGTCTTTGCCTAAAAATAGTATTGATTCTTGGAATAAGTGCAAAGATGCTTTTATCTCTAAGTATTTTCCTCCCGCTAAAATCATCTCTCTTAGAAACGATATTATGAATTTTAAGCAACTTGATCATGAACATGTTGCACAAGCTTGGGAGAGAATGAAATTAATGATACGTAATTGCCCTACTCATGGTTTGAATTTGTGGATGATTATACAAAAAAATTATGCCGGATTGAATTTTGCTTCTAGAAATCTTTTAGATTCGGCCACGGGAGGCACTTTTATGGAAATCACTTTAGGAGAAGCTACTAAACTCCTAGATAATATTATGGTTAATTATTCTCAATGGCACACCGAAAGATATACTAGTAAAAAAGTGCATGCGATAGAAGAAATTAATGTTGAGTGGAAAGATGGATGAACTTATGAAATTGTTTGCTAATAAGAGTGTTTCTTCCCATCCTAATTATATGCCTTTGTCTACTTTGATTGAGAATAATAATGAATCTATGGATGTGAATTTTGTTGGTAGGAACAATTTTGGTAACAATGCTTATAGAGGAAACTTTAATCATAGGCCGTTCCCTAGTAATTCCTCTAATAATTATGGTAATTCCTACAACAATTCTTATGGAAATTTTAATAAGTTGCCCTCTGAATTTGAGACTAGTGTTAAAGAGTTTATGAATTCACAAAAGAATTTCAATGCTTTGCTTGAAGAAAAATTGCTTAAAGTTGATGAATTGGCTAGGAACGTGGATAGAATTTCTCTTGATGTTGATTCTTTGAAACTTAGATCTATTCCATCTAAGCATGATATCAATGGGTCTCTCAAAGCCATAAGAATTTCCATTGATGAGTGCAAAGAAAGAACCGCTAGGATGCGTGCTAAGAAAGATTGCTTTGTAAAAGCGTGTTCTTCTAATTTTTATGAGAATAAAGATGAAGATATAAAAGTTATTGATGTGTCCCCTATTAAATATTTGTTTTGAAATATGAATCTTGATAATGATGGGACTAAAGATGAGCCAACTTTACCTAGAAGGTGTCCTAAAAATTCGGAGTTTTTAGATCTTGATGCAAAAATTGGTAAAAGTGGGATTGAAGAGGTCAAAACTTTAGATATCAATGAACCCACTATTTTGGATTTCAAGCAATTTAATTATGATAATTGCACTTTGATAGATTGTATTTCCTTGTTGCAATCCGTGCTGAATTCTCCTCATGCTTATAGTCAAAATAAAGCTTTTACTAAACATATTGTTGATGCTTTAATGCAATCTTATGAAGAAAAGCTTGAATTGGAAGTTTCTATCCCTAGAAAACTTTATGATGAGTGGGAACCTACTATTAAAATTAAAATTAAAGATCATGAATGTTATGCTTTGTGTGATTTGGGTGCCAGTGTTTCCAAGATTCCAAAAACTTTGTGTGATTTGTTAGGTTTCCGTTAATTTGATGATTGTTCTTTAAACTTGCACCTTGCGGATTCCACCATTAAGAACCCTATGGGAAGAATTAATGATGTTCTTATTGTTGCAGATAGGAACTACGTGCCCGTAGATTTCATTGTTCTTGATATAGATTGCAATCCTTCATGTCCTATTATTCTTGGTAGACCTTTCCTTAGAACGATTGGTGCAATTATTGATATGAAGGAAGGAAATATTAGATTCCAATTTCCGTTAAGGAAAGGCATGGAACACTTTCCTAGAAAGAAAATAAAATTACCTTATGAATCTATTATGAGATCCACTTATGGATTGCCTACCAAAGATGGCAATACTTAGATCTATCCTTGCTTTTATGCCTAGCTAAGGGCATTAAATGATAGCGCTTGTTGGGAGGCAACCAAATTTTTTTTGTTTTTTTTTTGCTTTTTGGTTATGTTTAGGAATAAATCTTTGATCTATCTTCTGGTTAGATTTGTTTTTGTGTTTTAATTAGTGTTTGTGCCAAGTTAAACCTATAGGATCTTCTTGGATGATAGTTATTTGATCTTGCTGAAAATTCCAGAAACTTTCTGTTCACGAAAACAATTGTTAAAAATCACCAGAACGTGATAAAATACTTATTCCAATTGCAGTAGATCAATAAAAAAAAATTATAGGTCGTCCTATTTTGGTAGATTTTTCTGAGTTCCAGAAGTTTGCGTTAGTTACAGATTACTACAGACTGTTCTGTTTTTGACAGATTCTGTTTTTCGTGTGATGTTTGCTTATTTTGATGAATCTATGGCTAGTAAAATAGTTTATAAACCATAGAGAAGTTGGAATACAGTAGGTTTAACACCAATATAAATAAAGAATGAGTTCACTACAGTACCTTGAAGTGGTGTTTTGTTTTCTTTCGCTAACGGAGCTCATGAGATTTTCTGTTAAGTTTTGTGTTGTGAAGTTTTCAAGTTTTGGGTAAAGATTGGATGGATTATGGAACAAGGAGTGGCAAGAGCCTAAGCTTGGGGATGCCCAAGGCACCCCAAGGTAAATCCAAGGACACCAAAAAGCCAATGCTTGGGGATGCCCCGGAAGGCATCCCCTCTTTCGTCTTCGTCTATCGGTAAATTTACTTGGAGCTATATTTTTATTCACCACATGATATGTGTTTTGCTTGGAGCGTCTTGTATGATTTGAGTCTTTTCTTTTTAGTTTGCCACAATCATCCTTGCTGTACACACCTTTTGAGAGAGACACACATGATTCAAAATTTATTAGAATACTCTATGTGCTTCACTTATATCTTTTGAGCTATATAGTTTTTGCTCTAGTGCTTCACTTATATCTTTTAGAGCACGGGGGTGGTTTGTTTTATAGAAACTATTGTTCTCTCATGCTTCACTTATATTATTTTCAGAGTCCTACAAAACAGCATGGTAATTTGCTTTAATCATAAAATTAGTCCCAATATGATAGGTATCCAAGATTAGCAAAAAAATTCTTATGAGTGTGTTGAATACTATGACAAGTTTGATGCTTGATAATTGTTTTGAGATATGAAGGTGATGATATTAGAGTCATGCTAGTGGAGTGGTTATGAATTTGAGAAATACTTGTGTTAAAGTTTGTGATTCCCGTAGCATGCATGTATGGTGAACCGTTGTGTGATGAAGTCGGAGCATGATTTATTTATTGATTGTCTTCCTTATGAGTGGCGGTCGGGGACGAGCGATGGTCTTTTCCTACCAACCTATCCCCCTAGGAGCATGCGCGTAATACTTTGCTTTGATAACTTTGTAGATTTTTGCAACAAGTATATGAGTTCTTTATGACTAATGTTGAGTCCATGGATTATACGCACTCTCATCCTTCCACCATTGCTAGCCTCTCTAATACCGCGCACTTTTCGCCGGTATCATACACCCACCATATACCTTCCTCAAAATAGCCACCATACCTACCTATCATGGCATTTCCATAGCCATTCCGAGATATATTGCCATGCAACTTACCACCGTTCCATTTATTATGACACGCTTCGTCATTGACATATTGCTTTGCATGATCATGTAGTTAACATCGTATTAGTGGCAAAGCCACCTTTCATTATTTTCATACATGTAACTCTTGATTCATTGCATATCCCGGTACACCGCCGGAGGCATTCACATAGAGTCATATTTTGTTCTAAGTATCGAGTTGTAATTCTTGAGTTGTAAGTAATAAAAGTGTGATGATCATCATTATTAGAGCATTGTCCCGGTGAGGAAAGGATGATGGAGACTATGATTCCCCCACAAGTCGGGATGAGACTCCGGAAGAAAAATAGAAAAAAAAAGAGGTCAAATAAAAATGAGAGAAAAGAGAGAAGGGACAATGCTACTATCCTTTTTCCACACTTGTGCTTCAAAGTAGCACCATGATCTTTATGATAGAGAGTCTCTTAATTTGTCACTTTCATGTACTAGTGGGAATTTTTCATTATAGAACTTGGCTTGTATATTCCAATGATGGGCTTCCTCAAATTGCCCTAGGTCTTCGTGAGCAAGCAAGTTGGATGCACACCCACTTAGTTTCCATTGTTGAGCTTTCATACATTTATAGCTCTAGTGCATCCGTTGCATGGCAATCCCTACTCACTCACATTGATATCTATTAATGGGCATCTCCATAGCCCGTTGACACGCCTAGTTGATGTGAGACTATCTTCTCCTTTTTGTCTTCTCCACAACCACCATTCTATTCCACATATAATGCTATCTCCATGGCTCACGCTCATGTATTGCGTGAAGATTGAAAAAGTTTGAGAACATCGAAAGTATGAAACAATTGCTTGGCTTGTCATCGGGGTTGTGCATGATTTAAATACTTTGTGTGATGAAGATAGAGCATAGCCAGACTATATGATTTTGTAGGGATAACTTTCTTTGGCCATGTTATTTTGAGAAGACATGATTGCTTTATTAGTATGCTTGAAGTATTATTATTTTTATGTCAATATTAAACTTTTATCTTGAATCTTTCGGATCTGAACATTCATACCACAAATAAGAGAATTACATTGAAAATTATGCTAGGTAGCATTCCACATCAAAAAATCTGTTTTTATCATTTACCTACTCGAGGACGAGCAGGAATTAAGCTTGGGGATGCTTGCTACGTCTCCAACGTATCTATTATTTTTTATTGTTCCATGCTATTATATATTCTGTTTTGGATGTTTCATGGGCCTATTTATACACTTTTATATTATTTTTGGGACTAACCTATTAACCAGAGGCCCAGCCCAAATTGTTGTTTTTTGCCTATTTCAGTGTTTTGCAGAAAAGGAATATCAAACGGAGTCCAAACGGAATGAAACCTTCGGGAGAGTTATTTTTGGAACAAACGTGATCCAGAGGACTTGGAGTGGACGTCAAGCAACCGACGAGGCGGCCATGAGGTAGGAGGGGGCGCCTACCCCCTGGGCGCTCCCTCCACCCTCGTGGGCCCCTCGTGGCTCCACCGACCTACTTCTTCCTCCTATATATACCTACGTACCCCCAAACCATCGAAGAGCACCACGAAAACCTAATTCCACCGCCGCAACCTTCTGTACCCATGAGATCCCATCTTGGGGCCTTTTCCGTCGTCCTGCCGGAGGGGGCATTGATCACGGAGGGCTTCTACATCAACACCATAGCCTCTCCGATGATGTGTGAGTAGTTTACCTCAGACCTTCGGGTCCATAGTTATTAGCTAGATGGCTTCTTCTCTCTCTTTGGATCTCAATACAGAGTTCTCCTCGATTCTCTTGGAGATCTATTTGATGTAACTCTTCTTTTGCGGTGTGTTTGTCGAGATCCGATGAATTGTGGGTTTATGATCCAGATTATCTATGAACAATATTTGAATCTTCTCTGAATTCTTTTATGTATGATTGGTTATCTTTGCAAATCTCTTCGAATTATCAGTTTGGTTTGGCCTACTAGATTGATCTTTCTTGCGATGGGAGAAGTGCTTAGCTTTGGGTTCAATCTTGCGGTGTCCTTTCCCAGTGACAGTAGGGGCAGCAAGGCACGTATTGTATTGTTGCCATCGAGGATAAAAAGATGGGGTTTATATCATATTGCATGAGTTTATCCCTCTACATCATGTCATCTTGCTTAAAGCGTTACTCTGTTCTCATGAACTTAATACTCTAGATGCATGCTGTATAGCGGTCGATGTGTAAAGTAATAGTAGTAGATGCAGAATCGTTTCGGTCTACTTGTCACGGACATGATGCCTATATACATGATCATACCTAGATATTCTCATAACTATGCTCAATTCTATCAATTGCTCGACAGTAATTTGTTCACCCACCGTAATACTTATGCTCTTGAGAGAAGCCACTACTGAAACCTATGGCCCTCGGGTCTATTTTCCATCATATTAATTTCCCAACAACAAGCTATTTCTATCGCCGTTTATTTTACTTTGCAATCTTTATTTTCTCTTTATCATAAAATACCAAAAATATTATCTTATCATCTCTATCAGATCTCACTCTCGTAAGCGACCATGAAGGGATTGGCACCCCTTCATCGCATTGGTTGCGAGGTTCTTATTTGTTTGTGTAGGTGCGTGGGACTCGAGCGTGGTCTCCTACTGGATTGATACCTTGGTTCTCAAAAACTGAGGGAAATACTTATGCTACTTTATTGCATCACCCTTTCCTCTTCAATGGAAAGCCAACGCAGTGCTCAAGAGGTAGCAACACATTTCTCTGATTTGGGTTCGAGCTTATCAGGTTGAAGGTTTTTCACATAAGCATCGCAGCCCCAAACTTTAAGAAATGACAGCTTGGGTTTCTGGCCAAACCACAGCTCATATGGTGTCGTCTCAACGGATTTAGATGGTGCCCTATTTAACGTGAATGCAGTCGTCTCTAAAGCATAACCCCAAAACGGTAGCGGTAAATCAGTAAGAGACATCATAGATCGCACCATATCTAATAAAGTACGGTTACGACATTCGGACACACCATTACGCTGTAGTTTTCCAGGTGGCGTGAGTTGTGAAACTATTCCACATTGTTTCAAATGAAGACCAAACTCATAACTCAAATATTCACCTCCACGATCAGATCGTAGAAACTTTATTTTCTTGTTATGATGATTTTCCACTTCACTCTGAAATTCTTTGAACTTTTCAAATGTTTGAGACTTATCTTTCATCAAGTAGATATAGCCATATCTGCTCAAATCATCTGTGAAGGTCAGAAAATAATGATACCCACTGCGAGCCTCAACACTCATCGGACCGCATACATCAGTATGTATTATTTTCAATAAGTCAGTTGCTCGCTCCATTGTTCCGGAGAACGGAGTCTTAGTCATCTTGCCCATGAGGCATGGTTCGCAAGCATCAAGTGATTCCAACAGCCCATCGGCATGGAGTTTCTTCATGCACTTTACACCAATATGACCTAAATGGCAGTGCCACAAATAAGTTGCACTATCATTACTAACTTTGCATCTTTTCGCTTCAATATTATGAATATGTGTATCACTACAATCGAGATTCAACAAAAATGGACTACTCATCAAGGGTGCATGATCATAAAAGATATTACTCATATAAATAGAACAACCATTATTCTCTGATTTAAATGAATAACTGTCTCGCATCAAACAAGATCCAGATATGATGTTCATGCTCAACGTTGGCACCAAATAACAATTATTCAGGTTTAGAACTAATCCCGGTGGTAGATGTAGAGGTAGCATTCCGACGGCGATCACATCGACTTTTGAACCATTTCCCACGCGCATCGTCACCTTGTCCTTAGCCAATCTTCGTTTAATCTGTAGCCCCTGTTTCGAGTTGCAAATATGAGCAACAGAACCAGTATCAATACCCATGCGCTACTACAAGCATTAGTAAGGTACACATCAATGACATGTATATCAAATATACCTTTCACTTTGCCATCCTTCTTATCCGCCAAATACTTGGGGCAGTTCCGTTTCCAGTGACCATTCCCTTTGCAGTAGAAGCACTCATTTTCAGGCTTAGGTCCAGACTTGGGCTTCTTCCCACGGAGCAGCAACTTGCTTGCTATTATTCTTGAAGTTCCCCTTGTTCCCTTTGCCCTTTTTCTTAAAACTAGTGGTCTTGTTAACCATCAACACTTGATGCTCCTTCTTGATTTCTACCTCCGTAGCCTTTAGCATCGCGAAGAGCTCGGGAATTGTCTTTTACATCCCTTGCATATTATAGTTCATCACGAAGCCTTTATAGCTTGGTGGCAGTGATTGAAGAACTCTGTCAATGACACTATTATCAGGAAGATTAACTCCCAGCTGAGTCAAGTGGTTACGGTACCCAGACATTCTGAGTATGTGTTCACTGACAGAACTATTCTCCTCCATCTTGCAGCTATAGAAACTTGTTGGAGACTTCATATATCTAAACTCGGGCATTTGCTTGAAATATTAACTTCAACTCCTAGAACATCTCATATGCTCCATGACGTCCAAAATGTCTTTGAATTCCCGATTCTAAGACGTAAAGCATGGCACACTGAACTATCGAGTAGTCATCAGCTTTTCTCTGCCAGACGTTCATAACGTCCAGAGTTGCTCCTGCAACGGGTCTTGCACCTAGCTGTGCTTCCAGGACATAATTCTTCTGTGCAGCAATGAGTATAATCCTCAAGTTATGGACCCAGTCTGTGTAGTTTCTACCATCATCTTTCAACTTAGCTTTCTCTAGGAATGCATTAAAATTCAAGGGAACGGTAGCACGGGCCATTGATCTACAACAACATAGACATGCAAAAACTATTAGGTGCTAAGTTCGTGATAAATTTAAGTTCAATTAATCATATTACTTAAGAGCTCCCACTTAGATAGACATCCCTCTAGTCATCTAAATGATCACGTGATCCATATCAACTAAATCATGTCCGATCATCACGTGAGATGGAGTAGTTTTCAATGGTGAACATCACTATGTTGATCATATCTACTATATAATTCACGTTCGACCTTTCGGTCTGAGTGTTCCGAGGCCCTATATGCATATGCTAGGCTCGTCAAGTTTAACCCGAGTATTCTGCACGTGCAAAAACTGGCTTGCACCCGTTTTATGTGAACATAGAGCTTATCACACCCGATCATCACGTGGTGTCTCGGCACAACGAACTGTAGCAACGGTGCATACTCAGGGAGAACACTTATACCTTGAAATTTATTGAGGGATCATCTTATAATGCTACCGCCATACTAAGCAAAATAAGATGCATAAAGGAAAAACATCACATGCAATCAAAATATGTGACATGATATGGCCATCATCATCTTGTGCCTTTGATCTCCATATCCAAAGCACTGTCATGATCTCCATCGTCACCGGCTTGACACATTGATCTCCATCGTAGCATCGTTGTCGTCTCGCCAACTATTGCTTCTACGACTATCGCTACCGCTTAGTGGTAAAGTAAAGCAATTACATGGCGGTTGCATTTCATACAATAAAGCGACAACCATAAGGCTCCTGCCAGTTGTCGATAACTTTTACAAAACATGATCATCTCATACAACAATTTATATCTCATCATGTCTTGACCATATCACATCACAACATGCCCTGCAAAAACAAGTTAGACGTCCTCTACTTTTTTGTTGCAAGTTTTACGTGGCTGCTACGGGCTTCTAGCAAGAACCGTTCTTACCTACGCATCAAAAACCACAACGATTTTTCATCAAGTGTGCTGTTTTAACCTTCAACAAGGACCGGCCGTAGTCAAACTCGATTCAACTAAAGTTGGAGAAACTGAAACCCGCTAGCCACCTGTGTGCGAAGCACGTCGGTAGAACTAGTCTCATTAATGTGGTCATGTAATGTCGGTCCGGGCTGCTTCATCCAACAATACCGCTGAATCAAAGTAAGACGTTGGTGGTAAGCAGTATGACTATTATCGCCCACAACTCTTTGTCTTCTACTCGTGCATATATCATCTACGCATAGACCTGGCTCGGATGCCACTGTTGGGGAACGTAGTAATTCAAAAAAGTTCCTACGATCACGCAAGATCTATCTAGGAGATGCATAGCAACGAGAGGGGAGAGTGTGTCCACGTACCCTCGTAGACCGAAAGCGGAAGCGTTATGTTAACGCGGTTGATGTAGTCGAACGTCTTCACGATCCAACCGATCCAAGTACCGAACATACGGCACCTCCGTGTTCAGCACACGTTTAGCACGATGACGTCCCTCGAGCTCTTGATCCAGTAGAGGGTCGAGGGAGAGTTCCGTCAGCACGACAGTGTGGCGACGGTGTTGGTGATGCGATCTGCGCAGGGCTTCGCCTAAGCACTACGACAATATGACCGAGGTGGTAAACTGTGGAGGGGGCACCGCACACGGCTAAGAAACAACTGTTGTACCTTGGGGGTGCCCCCCTGTCCACGTATATAAAGGAGGGGTAGGAGAAGGCCGGTCCAAGGGGGGCGCGCCATGAGGGGGGAGTCCTACTAGGACTCCGTTCCTAGTAGGATTCGGCCCCCCTCCTTCCAATCAACGGAGATGGGAAAGGGGAAGGGAGAGAGGGAGAAGGAAAGAGGGGGGCCGCGCCCCTCCCCTTGTCCAATTCGGACTGGGAAAGGGGGGGGCACGCGCCTCCTCCCGTGGCCTGCCTCCTCTCCTCCACTATGGCCCAATAGGCCCATTAACTTTCCCGGGGGGTTCCGGTAACCTCCCGGTACTCCGAAAAATCCCCGATCTTCTTTGGAACCATTCTGGTGTCCGTATATAACCTTCCAATATATCAATCTTTACCTCTCGAACATTTCGAGACTCCTCGTCATGTCCGTGATCTCATCCAGGACTCCGAACAAACTTCGGTCACCAAAACACATAACTCATAATACAAATCGTCATCGAACGTTAAGCGTGCGGACCCTACGAGTTCGAGAACTATGTAGACATGACCGAGACACATCTCCGGTCGATAACCAATAGCAGAACCTGGATGCTCATATTCGCTCCTACATATTCTACGAAGATCTTTATCGGTCAAACCGCATAACAACATACGTTGTTCCCTTTGTCATCGGTATGTTACTTACCCGAGATTCGATCGTCGGTATCATAACACCTAGTTCAATCTCGTTACCGGCAAGTCTCTTTACTCGTTCCGTAATGCTTCATCCTGTAACCAACTCATTAGTCACATTGCTTGCAAGGCTTCTAGTGATGTGCATTATCGAGAGGGCCTAGAGATACCTCTCCGATACACGGAGTGACAAATCCTAATCTTGATCTATGCCAACCCAACAAACACCTTCGGAGACACCTGTAGAGCATCTTTATAATCACCCAGTTATGTTGTGACATTTGATAGCACACAAAGTGTTCCTCTGGTATTCGGGAGTTGCATAATCTCATAGTCAGAGGAACATGTATAAGTCATGAAGAAAACAATAGCAATAAAACTAAACGATCATCATGCTAAGCTAACGGATGGGTCTTGTCCATCACATCATTCTCTAATGATGTGATCACATTCATCAAATGACAACACATGTCTATGGCTAGGAAACTTAACCATCTTTGATTAACAAGCTAGTCAAGTAGAGGCATACTAGGGACTCTCTTTTTGTCTATGTATTCACACATGTACTAAATTCCGGTTAATATAATTCTAGCATGAATAATAAACATTTATCATGATATAAGGAAATATAAATAACAACTTGATTATTGCCTCTAGGGCATATTTCCTTCACAGTGCTGCGATATCTGACTGAAGGAGAACAAGTTGTGACTCAAGAGTCTATAGGAGTTGTTGTGCCACCCATCATTGAAAACTAATCGAAAGAAAAGTCCCTAGTGGCCGAGAATGAGAAAGCCGCTGAAGGAGTTCCAGCAAAGGAAATTGAAGGTCAGGCCAGTGCTCTTATGCCTTCATCTCCAAAGGGAGTTATAAGGACACCTGCTCCACTAAAGCCCATCGATGAAAATGCACCAGCCCCTGAAGATGTCCAGGATGAAAATGGAGCAGAAATGGACAGAAATGAGTGCTACCACATTTGTTTTCATATATTTTTGCAGAAGCAGAAACGAATACAGAAACCCTGGAAATGAATACCGAAACAGATACTATCGGAAATGGACACGGAGCGAATACAAAGCGAACACGGAAACAGAAGTGGGCATTGTCCGGAACTTAAAAAAACCCTTGAATCATAGAGAAACACACACAAAACACAAACAAATTTAATGAATTGTTAACATGGATACAAAATATTATCATTATGTTAGCAACTTAGCATAGTATTGTAGTAGTACTGCACAATTGCGTATAGGGTCAAGCTGAGTACATGTGTGGTTGTAGAAGTTGGGCTCAAATGATCCATTCTACTCATTGTATAATTTTGTATTGTTTGGTGGTTGGACTACATAGCAACCATAGGTCTATAGTAAAAATGGAAATTCCATATTTTCACGAAAATGGAAAGTTCCGTTTCCATGCCTGTTCTGCCGAAAAACACCGTTCCATTTTTGTTTCCATTTTCGCGTACAAAATTCCACTTCCACTTCCGTTTTGAAAATTTCCATTTTTGTTTTCATATTTCCTCTCTGTTTCCATTTTTCCTCCAGAAAAACGGAAAGTTTCCACTCCATTTTCATCCCTATGTTCAGCCGATGGAAATTACCGAGGAAGAATATCGGAAAAATCCTCAGGAATCATTTTCGCTGTTTCCAGCTAAGTATGGCCCCGCATTCAATGAACAGCTTCATTCCCCGAAGCTTGCTTTCTTTAGGGTAAGTCCTTACGAAGGAGAAAAGACTCATTGTCACCAAGGTTCTGGACTGAGGAACATGTAGTCTATTATGCTCGGATCTTGTTTGGCAAGCACAAAATTTTCAATCATAAGATTTTAAACTTCGCCAAGCTCGAAGAAATGCCCTGCTTCCATAATGCAATTGAGCAGATTGAACATACTCTTCTAAAGGGGTTCATGCACTTTAATCATGGCTGGAACAAGGAAGTTATTCTTCAGTTCTATGCCACGCTATACATCTCAGCAGAGATTGGAAATACATCAACCTGGATGCTTGAGTGGATGACTGGCAGAGAGAATCAAATGCTCAGCAGATCATTTTCAGGCCCTGATAAATTTTCTTTGATGCGAATTTGAGAACGATAGAGAGCACAAACTGCATTTTTGGGTAGTGTCCGAAGCTGAACTCCACGTCCTGATGGATCCCACCAAGGTGGGCAATGAATGCATTGATGTTGACCCTAAGAAGTTGGCTTACGATAACAAAGTACTATTTCACATTTTGTGCAATACCATCACGCCAACAAACAGGCCAAACTCCATCAAAGGCATCATAGGAAATGCTCTTGTGGCAATATCTCAGGGAATCAAGTTTGACATTCCTGACTTTATCATTAGAAACCTGGCATGTGCAGCAGATAGCCCTCAGTCTTTAAATACTTACGCTCCATGGATCATGTTCGCAATCGAGCAGCTTACAAATGATAAAATTTTCTGGGCTTACAGACCAAAGGTATTCATGCCACCAGTCCGTGACACTCTGCTCATCGTGAAGGATAATAGCAAAGGGAAGGAACCTGCTGATACTGCTACAACTACTTCTGTGTCTGAAATTGCTCCGAAGGTTAAGGAAGCTAGGGTCGAAATCCCTCGCAAAGAAAATCCATCACTCTATGAGATTTGTATTTGCACACAGCAGACTCTGGAAATACACATCAAGATGGATAGAAAGGAAAAGGTGGAATTGATGAGTGAGCTGAATCTGATTCATAATCACACTCGTCAAATTCTTCTACATGAGATGGAAGTCGAAGACAAAGTGAAGACGTAGTATTCATTTCGTTGTTCTTATTTCATTCTTTCGAGTCATAGGACCTCCATACTATTAAGAGGGGTATAGGTTCTCGATGCTTAGATCCATTGTGATGCTTAGCCATAACCTATGAAAGATGCGACAGAAATCTCTTTGTGCGCCGACCAAATACTTGTCAGCAAGAGACTGTGATATTCTTTGCTGCGAGAGATTTGTCTCGAACCGAGGAGTTAGCATTTCTTGCTCCGCAAGAAATGTTACGGCTGTGCTCAAATCCAACCGTTGGAATCGTGTCGTTCGGTCATTGGCCGAACCCGATGTCTAATTTGGTCATTTCCCGTCTAGGAAGGCTGTGGCTATAAATAGCCACCCCGCTCCAACATTGTCTGTTGGCTGCTCTGTTTGAGATTTCTGAGAAGATTGATTTGAGCAACCCCTCTCCGAGTGATTTGAGTTTAAGATCCACCGAGAGAAACCCAAGATCCCAAACTTAGACAGTGGTTTAGCATCACATTAGTTCTGAGTGAGAGTTCTTGTACCTATTACTCTTGAGAGCTGCGCACTCTTTATACAGTCAGGTTTTGACTTCGAGTGTTGAAGAGTTGTTGTCTTCACCGAGCCAGATCTTCAACAACCAAGAGTGATTGTGGTTCGCGAAGGTCGACCTTAGGTTTGGAGATCGCCGACAAGGATCTACCATGAGTGAAATCAACCTGAGTCTGATCTGCTCTGCGTTAAAGGAGAATAGGGTGAAGAGAGTTTATCTTCCGTGTTAAGTCACAGCCCCTCCAACCAGACATAGCCCTTTGGCAGAAGGGTGAACTGGTGTCTACCAAATATCTCTGCCACCATCAAGCACCATTGGTTCTATTTACTCAACTACTTTTCTTTCAGTAGTTTACTTTTGTGCTCTGTACCGATAGTTCTAGATCACTTCATTCGGTTTGTTATCCTTTTGGGTTTCTTTGTTCACCCTGTTTCATTATCTTCGTCTGTACTCATTCATTACCAACGGTCACTTAGGATTCATCATGTTTTTGTTTCAGTACATAGCATGATGTATCTCATTCTACTGCATCTGTTTGCTTGTTGTGTTACTCTCATCATAGTTAAACCTGTAATTCATCATGCTCGCACTGTTGTCAATACTTTCATGGATGAATATGCTTCTGACGAAGAAGACTAATTAAGTTATTTTCCATCGTTACTACTTCCGCTGCTATGAGTGGGATTAGTTTCAAAGCTTTCGAAAGAAAATTTTGAATCTCCCATTCACCCCCTCTGGTCGATATACTCTCGGTTTTTACACTCATATTTCTTTTTGGCAGTAAGAATAGGGAATTCGAAACCTCCAATAATAATTGTTGAATTTTTCCAATAGAATTGATACTATTCACTTGAGGTTGTTTCTTCGAAAAGTGCACCGTATGCTCATTACCATTGACATGAAAAGTGACATTGCCCTTATTGCAATCAATAATAGCCCCTACAGTATTCAAAAAAGGTGTACCAAGGATGATTGACATACTGTCGTCCTTGGGTATATCAAGAATAACATAGTCCGTCAAGATAATAACATTTGCAACTACGACAAGCACATTCTCACAAATACCGATAGGTATAGCAGTTGATTTATTAGCCATTTGCAAAGAGATTTCAGTTGGTGTCAACTTATTCAAGTCAAGTTTTCGGTGCATAGAGAAAGGCATAACACTAACACCGGCTCCTAGATCACATAAAGCAGTTTTAACATAGTTTCTTTTAATGGAGCATGGTATAGTTGGTATTCTAGGGTCTCCTAGTTTCTTTGGTATTCCACCCTTAAATGTATAGTTAGCAAGCATGGTGGAAATTTCAGATTTAGGTATACTTCTTTTATTTGTAATAATATCTTTCATATACTTAGCATAAGGAGACAGTTTCAGAATATTAGTCAAACAAAGACGCAAAAAGACAGGTCTAAGCATTTCAACAAAGCGCTCAAATTCTTCATCATCTTTATTTATTGAAGCTTTAGGAGGAAAAGGCATGGGTTTCTGACCCCCATGGTTCCCTTTCTTTACCATGTTTACTAGCAATGAAGTCTCTCTTATTATATCTTTATTCTTAGGTTGTGGGTTATCAAGATCAACGAGAGGTTCTATTTCCACATCATTATCATTACTAAGTTGAGCATCAACATGAACATCATCATTATCATTGTTACTAGGTTCATGTTCATCACCAGATTGAGTTTCAGCATCAGAGATAGAAATATCATTTGGAGTTTTAGGTGTGTCTACAGTAGGTTCACTAGAAGCATGCGAAGTCCTATCATTTTTATTTTTATTTTTAGATGGACTAGGTGCATTAGTATTAATTCTTTGAGAATCTTGCTCAATTCTTTTAGGATGACCTTCAAGATACAAGGGTTCCTGAGTCATTTTATCACCCCTAGTCACAACCCTAATAGCACGATCATTCATCTTATTGTTCATCTCATTAAGAAGATCATTTTGTGCTTTGAGGACTTGTCTACTTGAGTTTTTATCATGGAAGCATGTTTACTCACACCTTTGAGATCATTAACAGTTCTAAACATATAGTCACTCAAGCATTCAATCATATAAGCATTTCGTTTCAATTGTCTACTAACATATGCATTGAAATTTTCTTGTTTAACAATAAAGTTATCAAATTCATCCAAGCATTGACTAGCAGATTTAGTATAAGGAATATCACCTTCATCAAATCTATAGAGAGAATTTACCTCTACTACCTGCGTCGGGGTATTAAGACCATGTATTTCTTCAATAGGTGGTAAATTCTTAACATCTTCAGCTTTAATACCTTTTTCTTTCATAGATTTCTTTGCCTCTTGCATATTTTCAGGACTGGGAAATAGAATACCTCTCTTCTTTGGAGTTGGCTTAGGCGGTGGTTCGGGAAGAGTCCAATCATTATCATTACTCAACATATTATTCAATAGTTCTTCAGTTTGTTCAACTGTTCGTTCCCAGAAAACACAACCAGCACAACTATCTAGGTGGTCCCTAGAAGCAACGGTTAGTCCATTACAAAAGATACCAATTATTTCATTTTTTCTTGAAAGGATGATCAGGCAAACCGTTAAGTATTTGGAGAAGCCTCCCCCAAGCTTGTGTGAGACTCTCATCTTAAATTTGCACAACGTTAAATATTTCCTGTAGAGCAGCTTGTTTCTTATGAGCAGGAAAATATTTTTCAGAAAAGTAATATATGATATCCTGGGGACTACGCACACAACCAGGAGCAAGAGAATTATACCATGTCTTAGCATCACCCTTTAACGAGAAAGGAAACAACTTAAGAATATAGTAGTAGCGAATTTTTTCCTCATGAGCGAATAGGGTGGCTATATCATTCAGTTTAGTAAGATGTGCCACAACAGTTTCAGATTCATAACCATGGAAAGGATTAGATTCATCCAAAGTAATTAACTCATGATCGATAGAGAATTCATAATCCTTATCAGCAACAAAGATAGGTGAAGTAGCAAACTTAGGATCATATTTCATTCTAGCATTCAAATATTTTTCTTTCAACTTGACTAGTAATTTCTTAAGATCCTCTCTATCCTTACAAGCAAGAAAGTCTCTAGCTACCTCTCCATCCATAACATAACCCTCAGGTATATCAGGCAATTCTTATCTAGGATAGCTAGGTCTAATAGGTGTTTCAAAGTTTTCAGTTTCAATCATTTCATCAGTTTCAATAATCTCATCAGTTTCAGCAGTCTCAATTTCTTTAGCTCTAGCAAGTTGTTCATCAATAAATTCACCCAGTGGCACAGTCTTATCAAGCAAAGTACTAGCATCATCATAAACATCATTCATAAAAGAAGTAGCATCATCAACTACTTGCGACATATCAGGATTAATAGCAGATGGTGGTGTTGCAAGCTTATTCAAAATAGAAGGTGAATCAAGTGCAGAGCTTGATGCAAGTTCCTTACCTCCCCTCGTCCTAGAGGGAATGATCTTGGTTCTGGTATCTTTCAGATTCTTCATAGTGATCAACAGATACAAATCCCAAGTGACTCAGCAAATAGAGCTACGCTCCCCGGCAACGGCGCCAGAAAAATGTCTTGATAACCCACAAGTATAAGGGATCGCAATAGTTTTCGAGGGTAGAGTATTCAACCCAAATTTATTGATTCGACACAAGGGGAGCCAAAGAATATTTGCAAGTATTAGCAGTTGAGTTGTCAATTCAACCACACCTGAAAGACTTAATATCTACAACAAAGTATTTAGTAGCAAAGTGGTATGATAATAACGGTAACAGTGGCAAATAGTGATAGTAGCAATTTTGTAGCGATTGTAACAGTAGCAGCAAGAAAAGTAACTTAGCAAAGATCAGTATGCGAAAAGCTCGTAGGCATTGGATCAGCGATGGATAATTGTGTTGGATAATATTCATCATGTAGCAGTCATTGTTGGAAATCGTAGCATAATTTTAAAATTTTCCTACGTTCACCAAGATGCATCTATGGAGTGTACTAGCAACGAGGGGAAGGGAGTGCATCTACATACCCTTGTAGATCGCGAGCGGAAGCGTTCCAATGAACGTGGATGACGGAGTCGTACTCGCCGTGATCCAAATCACCGATGACCGAGTGCCGAACGGACGGCACCTCCGCGTTCAACACACGTATGGTGCAGCGACGTCTCCTCCTTCTTGATCCAGCAAGGGGGAAGGAGAGGTTGATGGAGATCCAACAGCACGACGGCGTGGTAGTGGATGTAGCGGGTCTCGGCAGGGCTTTGCTAAGCTTCTGCGAGAGAGAGAGAGGTGTTGCAGGGGAGGAGGGAGGCGCCCAAGGCTGTTGTGTGCTGCCCTCCCTCCCCCCCCCCTTTATATAGGCCCCCTGGGGGGGGCGCCGGCCCTGGAGATCAGATCCAAGGGGGGGCCGCGGCCAAGCGGGGGGGAAGGGGTGCCTTGCCCCCCAAGGCAAGGGGGAACTCCCCCCCCCTAGGGTTCCCAACCCTAGGCGCATGGGGGGAGGCCCAAGGGGGGCGCCCTAGCCCACTAAGGGCTGGTTCCCTTCCACTTTCAGCCCACGAGGCCCTCCGGGATAGGTGTCCCCACCTGGTGGACCCCCGGGACCCTTCCGGTGGTCCCGGTACAATACCGGTAACCCCCGAAACTTTCCCGGTGGCCGAAACTGGACTTCCTATATATAATTCTTCACCTCCGGACCATTCCGGAACCTCTCGTGACGTCCGGGATCTCATCCGGGACTCCGAACAACTTTCAGGTTTCCGCATACATATATCTCTACAACCCTAGCGTCACCGAACCTTAAGTGTGTAGACCCTACGGGTTCGGGAGACATGCAGACATGACCGAGACGCCTCTCCGGTCAATAACCAACAGCGGGATCTGGATACCCATGTTGGCTCCCACATGTTCCACGATGATCTCATCGGATGAACCACGGTGTCGAGGATTCAATCAATCCCGTATGCAATTCCCTTTGTCAATCGGTATGTTACTTGCCCGAGATTCGATCGTCGGTATCCCAATACCTTGTTCAATCTCGTTACCGGCAAGTCTCTTTACTCATACCGCAATGCATGATCCCGTGACTAACGCCTTAGTCACATTGAGCTCATTATGATGATGCATTACCGAGTGGGCCCAGAGATACCTCTCCGTCACACGGAGTGACAAATCCCAGTCTCGATCCGTGCCAACCCAACAGACACTTTCGGAGATACCCGTAGTGCACCTTTATAGTCACCCAGTTACGTTGTGACGTTTGGCACACCCAAAGCACTCTTACGGTATCTGGGAGTTGCACGATCTCATGGTCTAAGGAAAAGATACTTTGACATTGGAAAAGCTCTAGCAAACGAAACTACACAATCTTTTATGCTATGCTTAGGATTGGGTCTTGTCCATCACATCATTCTCCTAATGATGTGATCCCGTTATCAATGACATCCAATGTCCATAGTCAGGAAACCATGACTATCTGTTGATCAACGAGCTAGTCAACTAGAGGCTTACTAGGGACACGTTGTGGTCTATGTATTCACACATGTATTACGATTTCCGGACAATACAATTATAGCATGAATAATAGACTATTATCATGAACAAAGAAATATAATAATAACCATTTATTATTGCCTCTAGGGCATATTTCCAACAGTCTCCCACTTGCACTAGAGTCAATAATCTAGTTACATTGTGATGAATCGAACACCCATTGCGTCCTGGTGTTGATCATGTTTTGCCCTAGGGAGAGGTTTAGTCAACGGATCTGCTACATTCAGGTCCGTGTGTACTTTACAAATATCTATGTCTCCATTTTGAACACTTTCACGAATGGAGTTGAAGCGACGCTTGATATGCCTGGTCTTCCTGTGAAACCTGCGCTCCTTCGCAAGGGCAATAGCTCCAGTGTTGTCACAGAAGAGAGTCATTGGGCCCGACGCATTGGGAATCACCCCTAGGTCGGTAATGAACTCCTTCATCCAGACTGCTTCCTGTGCTGCCTCCGAGGCTGCCATGTACTCCGCTTCACATGTAGATCCCGCCACGACGCTTTGCTTGCAACTGCACCAGCTTACTGCTCCTCCATACAAAATATACACGTATCCGGTCTATGACTTCGAGTCATCCAGATCTGTGTCGAAGCTAGCGTCGACGTAACCCTTTACGACGAGCTCTTCGTCACCTCCATAAACGAGAAACATATCCTTAGTCCTCTTCAGGTACTTCAGGATATTCTTGACCGCTGTCCAGTGTTCCTTGCCGGGATTACTTTGGTACCTTCCTACCAAACTTACGGCAAGGTTTACATCAGGTTTGGTACACAGCATGGCATACATAATAGACCCTATGGCCGAGGCATAGGGGATGACACTCATCTCTTCTACATCTTCTGCCGTGGTCGGGCATTGAGCCGTGCTCAATTGCACACCTTGCAATACAGGCAAGAACCCCTTCTTGGACTGATCCATATTGAACTTCTTCAATATCTTGTCAAGGTATGTACTCTGTGAAAGACCAATGAGGCGTCTTGATCTATCCCTATAGATCTTGATGCCTAATATATAAGCAGCTTCTCCAAGGTCCTTCATTGAAAAACACTTATTCAAATAGGCCTTTATACTTTCCAAGAATTCTATATCATTTCCCATCAATAGTATGTCATCCACATATAATATGAGAAATGCTACAGAGCTCCCACTCACTTTCTTGTAAACACAGGCTTCTCCATAAGTCTGTGTAAACCCAAACGCTTTGATCATCTCATCAAAGCGAATGTTCCAACTCCGAGATGCTTGCACCAGCCCATAGATTGAGCGTTGGAGCTTGCATACTTTGTTAGCATTCTTAGGATCGACAAAACCTTCCGGCTGCATCATATACAACTCTTCCTTAAGGAAGCCGTTAAGGAATGCCGTTTTGACGTCCATCTGCCATATCTCATAATCATAGTATGCGGCAATTGCTAACATGATTCGGACGGACTTCAGCTTTGCTACGGGTGAGAAAGTCTCATCGTAGTCAACCCCTTGAACTTGTCGATAACCCTTAGCGACAAGTCGAGCTTTGTAGATGGTCACATTACCATCTGCGTCCGTCTTCTTCTTAAAGATCCATTTGTTTTCTATGGCTCGTCGCTCATCGGGCAAGTCAGTCAAAGTCCATACTTCGTTTTCATACATGGATTCTATCTCGGATTTCATGGCTTCTAGCCATTTGTCGGAATCCGGGCCCGCCATCGCTTCTTCATAGTTCGAAGGTTCACCGTTGTCTAACAACATGATTTCCAGGACAGGGTTGCCGTACCACTCTGGCGCGGAACGTGTCCTTGTGGACCTACGAAGTTCAGTAACTTGATCTGAAGCTTCATGATCATCATCATTAACTTCCTCCCCAGTCGGTGTAGGCACCACAGGAACATTTTCCCGCGCTGCGCTACTTTCCGGTTCGGAAGGGGTGACTATCACCTCATCAAGTTCCACTTTCCTCCCACTCAATTCTTTCGAGAGAAACTCCTTCTCTAGAAAGGACCCGTTCTTGGCAACGAAGATCTTGCCTTCGGATCTGAGGTAGAAGGTATACCCAATAGTTTCCTTAGGTTATCCTATGAAGACGCATTTTTCCGATTTGGGTTCGAGCTTTTCAGGTTGAAGTTTCTTGACATAAGCATCGCATCCCCAAACTTTTAGAAACGACAGCTTAGGTTTCTTCCCAAACCATAATTCATACGGTGTCGTCTCAACGGATTTAGACGGTGCCCTATTTAAAGTGAATGCGGCAGTCTCTAAAGCATAACCCCAAAATGAGAGCGGTAAATCGGTAAGAGACATCATAGATCGCACCATATCCAATAGAGTGCGATTACGACGTTCGGACACACCATTTCTCTGAGGTGTTCCAGGCGGCGTGAGTTGTGAAACTATTCCACATTTCCTTAAGTGTGTACCAAATTCGTGACTTAAATATTCTCCACCACGATCTGATCGTAAGAATTTTATTTTCCTGTCACGTTGATTCTCGACTTCACTCTGAAATTCCTTGAACTTTTCAAAGGTTTCAGACTTGTGTTTCATTAGGTAGACATACCCATATCTACTTAAATCATCAGTGAGAGTGAGAACATAACGATATCCTCCGCGAGCCTCAACACTCATTGGACCGCACACATCGGTATGTATGATTTCCAATAAGTTGGTTGCTCGCTCCATTGTTCCGGAGAACGGAGTCTTGGTCATCTTCCCCATGAGGCATGGTTCGCACGTGTCAAATGATTCGTAATCAAGAGACTCCAAAAGTCCATCTGCATGGAGCTTCTTCATGCGCTTGACACCAATGTGACCAAGGCGGCAGTGCCACAAGTATGTGGGACTATCGTTATCAACTTTACATCTTTTGGTATTCACACTATGAACATGTGTAACATCACGTTCGAGATTCATCAAAAATAAACCATGGACCAGCGGGGCATGACCATAAAACATATCTCTCAAATAAATAGAACAACCATTATTCTCAGATTTAAATGAGTAGCCATCTCGAATTAAACGAGATCCAGATACAATGTTCATGCTCAAAGCTGGCACTAAATAACAATTATTGAGGTTTAAAACTAATCACGTGGGTAGATGCAGAGGTAGCGTGCCAACGGCGATCACATCGACCTTGGAACCATTCCTGACGCGCATCGTCACCTCGTCCTTTGCCAGTCTCCGTTTATTCCGTAGTTCCTGCTTTGAGTTACAAATATGAGCAACCGCACCGGTATCAAATACCCAGGAGCTACTACGAGTACTGGTAAGGTACACATCAATTACTTGTATATCACATATACCTTGGGTGTTGCCGGCCTTCTTCTTGTCCGCTAAATATTTGGGGCAGTTCCGCTTCCAGTGACCACTTCCCTTGCAATAAAAGCACTCAGTCTCGGGCTTGGGTCCATTCTTTGACTTCTTCCCGGTAACTGGTTTACCGGGCGCGGCAACTCCCTTGCCGTCCTTCTTGAAGTTCTTCTTACCCTTGCCCTTCTTGAACTTAGTGATTTTATTCACCATCAACACTTGATGTTCTTTTCTGATCTCCCCTTCCGCTGATTTCAGCATTGAATATACCTCGGGAATGGTCTTTTCCATCCCCTGCATATTGTAGTTCATCACAAAGCTCTTGTAGCTTGGTGGAAGCGACTGGAGGATTCTGTCAATGACCGCGTCATCCGGGAGATTAACTCCCAGCTGAGACAAGCGGTTGTGCAACCCAGACATTCTGAGTATGTGCTCACTAACAGAACTGTTCTCCTCCATTTTACAGCTGAAGAACTTGTCGGAGACTTCATATCTCTCGACCCGGGCATGAGCTTGAAAAACTAGTTTCAGCTCCTCGAACATCTCATATGCTCCATGTTTCTCAAAACGCTTTTGGAGACCCGGTTCTAAGCTGTAAAGCATGCCGCACTGAACGAGGGAGTAATCATCA
The DNA here is from genome assembly GCF_018294505.1 of Triticum aestivum. Classification (NCBI taxonomy): domain Eukaryota; kingdom Viridiplantae; phylum Streptophyta; class Magnoliopsida; order Poales; family Poaceae; genus Triticum; species Triticum aestivum. The sequence continues at coordinate 82,402,585 of NC_057814.1, forward strand.
GCACGCTGCTGCCAAGCATTCATAACGTCTTGGTTCTCAGGGATTGGTGCTTCACCTAGTGGTGCTTCTAAGACATAATCTTTCTTGGATACTATGAGGATGAGCCTCAGGTTCTGGACCCAGTCCGTATAGTTGCTGCCATCATCTTTCAGCTTGGTTTTCTCTAGGAACGCGTTGAAATTGAGGACAACGTTGGCCATTTGATCTACAATACATAGTGTAAAGATTTTAGACTAAGTTCATGATAATTAAGTTCATATAATCAAATTATTTAATGAACTCCCACTCAGATAGACATCCCTCTAGTCATCTAAGTGAAACATGATCCGAATTCGACTAGGCCGTGTCCGATCATCACGTGAGACGGACTAGTCAAGATCGGTGAACATCTCCATGTTGATCGTATCTTCTATACGACTCATGCTCGACCTTTCGGTCCTCCGTGTTCCGAGGCCATGTCTGTACATGCTAGGCTCGTCAAGTTAACCTAAGTGTATTGCGTGTGTTCCGAGGCCATGTCTGTACATGCTAGGCTCGTCAACACCCATTGTATTCGAACGTTAGAATCTATCACACCCGATCATCACATGGTGCTTCGAAACAACGAACCTTCGCAACGGTGCACAGTTAGGGTGAACACTTTCTTGAAATTATTATAAGGGATCATCCTACTTGCTACCGTCGTTCTAAGCAAATAAGATGCAAAAACATGATAAACATCACATGCAATCAAATAGTGACATGATATGGCCAATATCATCATGCTCCTTTGATCTCCATCTTCGGGGCACCATGATCATCTTTGTCACCGGCATGACACCATCATCTCCATCATCATGATCTCCATCATTGTGTCTTCATGAAGTCGTCACGCCAACGATTACTTCTACTTGTATGGCTAACGCGTTTAGCAACAAAGTAAAGTAAATTACATGGCGTTATTCAATGACACGCAGGTCATGCAAAATAATAAAGACAACTCCTATGGCTCCTGCCGGTTGTCATACTCATCGACATGCAAGTCGTGATTCCTATTACAAGAATATGATCAATCTCATACATCACATATATCATTCATCACATCTTCTGGCCATATCATTATCACATAGCACTCGCTGCAAAAACAAGTTAGACGTCCTCTAATTGTTGTTGCAAGTTTTTACATGGTTTGTAGGTTTCTAGCAAGAACGATTTCTTACCTACGTATGACCACAACGTGATTTGACAATTTCTATTTACCCTTCATAAGGACCCTTTTCATCGAATCCGTTCCGACTAAAGTAGGAGAGACAGACACCCGCTAGCCACCTTATGCAACTAGTGCATGTCAGTCGGTGGAACCTGTCTCACGTAAGCGTACGTGTAAGGTCGGTCCGGGCCGCTTCATCCTACAATGCCGCCGAAACAAGAAACGACTAGTAGCGGCAAGAAGAATTGGCAAACTCAACGCCCACAACTGCTTTGTGTTCTACTCGTGCATAGTAACTACGCATAGGCCTGGCTCTGATACCACTGTTGGAAATCGTAGCATAATTTTCAAATTTTCCTACGTTCACCAAGATGCATCTATGGAGTATACTAGCAACGAGGGGAAGGGAGTGCATCTACATACCCTTGTAGATCGCGAGCGGAAGCGTTCCAATGAACGTGGATGACGGAGTCGTACCCGCCGTGATCCAAATCACCGATGACCGAGTGCCAAACGGACGGCACCTCCGCGTTCAACACATGTACGGTGCAGCGACGTCTCCTCCTTCTTGATCCAGCAAGGGGGAATGAGAGGTTGATGGAGATCCAACAGCACGACCGCGTGGTGGTGGATGTAGCGGGTCTCGACAGGGCTTTGCTAAGCTTCTGCGAGAGAGAGAGAGAGGTGTTGCAGGGGAGGAGGGAGGCGCCCAAGGCTGTTGTGTGCTGCCCTCCCTCCCCACCCCTTTATATAGGCCCCCTGGGGGGGCGCCGGCCCTGGAGATCAGATCCAAGGGGGGGCGGCGGCCAAGTGGGGGGGAAGGGGTGCCTTGCCCCCCAAGGCAAGGGGGAACTCCCCCCCCCCTAGGGTTCCCAACCCTAGGCGCATGGGGGGAGGCCCAAGGGGGGCGCCCCAGCCCACTAAGGGCTGGTTCCCTTCCACTTTCAGCCCATGGGGCCCTCCGGGATAGGTGGCCCCACCCGGTGGACCCCCGGGACCCTTCCGGTGGTCCCGGTACAATACCGGTAACCCCCGAAACTTTCCCGGTGGCCGAAACTGGACTTCCTATATATAATTCTTCACCTCCGGACCATTTTGGAACCTCTCGTGACGTCCGGGATCTCATCCGGGACTCCGAACAACTTTCGGGTTTCCGCATACATATATCTCTACAACCCTAGCGTCACCGAACCTTAAGTGTGTAGACCCTACGGGTTCGGGAGACATGCAGACATGACCGAGACGCCTCTCCGGTCAATAACCAACAGCGGGATCTGGATACCCATGTTGGCTCCCACATGTTCCACGATGATCTCATCGGATGAACCACGGTGTCGAGGATTCAATCAATCCCGTATGCAATTCCCTTTGTCAATCGGTATGTTACTTGCCCGAGATTCGATCGTCGGTATCCCAATACCTTGTTCAATCTCGTTACCGGCAAGTCTCTTTACTCGTACCACAATGCATGATCCCGTGACTAACGCCTTAGTCACACTGAGCTCATTATGATGATGCATTACCGAGTGGGCCCAGAGATACCTCTCCGTCACACGGAGTGACAAATCCCAGTCTCGATCCGTGCCAACCCAACAGACACTTTCGGAGATACCCGTAGTGCACCTTTATAGTCACCTAGTTATGTTGTGACGTTTGGCACACCCAAAGCACTCTTACGGTATCCGGGAGTTGCACAATCTCATGGTCTAAGGAAAAGATACTTTGACATTGGAAAAGCTCTAGCAAACGAAACTACACAATCTTTTATGCTATGCTTAGGATTGGGTCTTGTCCATCACATCATTCTCCTAATGATGTGATCCCGTTATCAATGACATCCAATGTCCATAGTCAGGAAACCATGACTATCTGTTGATCAACGAGCTAGTCAACTAGAGGCTTACTAGGGACACGTTGTGGTCTATGTATTCACACATGTATTACGATTTCCGGACAATACAATTATAGCATGAATAATAGACTATTATCATGAACAAAGAAATATAATAATAACCATTTATTATTGCCTCTAGGGCATATTTCCAACAGTCATAACCTAGGGCGACACTGAACTAGGTCCAATTCATCAATGTAATGTAGGCATGTATTCCATATATAGTCATATGTGCTTATGGAAAAGAACTCGCATGACATCATTTTTCCTACCCTCCCGTGGTAGCGGGGTCCTTAAGGAAACTAAGGGATATTAAGGCCTCCTTTCAATAGATAATCGGAACAAAGCATTAGCACTTAGTGAATACATGAACTCCTCAAACTATGGTAATCACCAGAAAGAATCCCAATTATTGTCACCTTGGGTTATGCGGATAATAACTCGTAATAGGTGTCTATAACTTGCAAGATAGGATCAAGAACACACACACACACACACACACACACACACACACACACACACATATATATATATATATATATATATATATATATATATATTCATGAAAACATAATAGGTTCAGATCCGAAATAATGGCACTCGGGCCCTAGTGACAAGCATTAAGCATAGCAAAGTCATAGCAACATCAATCTCAGAACATACTGGATACTAGGGATCAAGCCCTAACAAAAATAACTCAATTACATGATAAATCTCATCCAACCCATCACCGTCCAGCAATCCTACGAAGAAATTACTCACTCCCGGCGCTGAGCGGAGGAAGGTTCATGATGACGACGACGTCGATTTCCACCCTCCGGAGCCCCGAATGGACTCCAGATCAGCCCTCCCGATGAAGAACAGGAGGTGGCGACGGCTCCGTATCGTAAAACGCGTTGAATCCTTCTATCGGTTTTTTTCTTGGCAAATAGGAATATATGGAGTTAGAGTTAGGGTTGCCGGAGGTGCAGGGGGCATAGGCCTGGAGGGCGCGCCCTGGGGGTGGGTGCGCCCCCTGAGCTTGTGGCTCCTGGGTGGCCCCCTCTGGTATATTTTTCCACCAGTATTTTTTATATTTTCCAAAAAAACTCTCCGTAAATTTTCAGGTCAATCCGAGAATTTTGATTTCTGCACAAAAACAACACCATGGCAATTCTGCTGAAAACAACGTCAGCCCGGGTTAGTTCCATTCAAATCATGCAAATTAGAGTCCAAAACAAGGGCAAAAGAGTTTGGAAAAGTAGATACAATGGAGACGTATAAGGGTTTCTCAAACGTCATCTGGAACACAGTGATAATAACGACAACTTATAGGTTCATCGAAAAGTTGGACAAGGGACTAGATAGCTCGAGAATGGGATTTGCTCCTCCGACTATGGAAAGATATTCTTAGGGCCCTCTCCGTGTGATGGCATCAATCTTCGTCTGGCCAAACACATGTGACTTCACCGCGGGGATGCTGGAACACAATAACGAGAAAGAAGAACAAAACCGTTAACGAGGATTTCGGTATAGTGAGCATGGTGATGACTCAGGAGGATACCGATGCATCTCGGGTTTTGTGAAGTATCTTGAAGCAAAGCAAACATCAAATGATAACCAAAAGTTCACTCTACTATCATTCGTGTGCTAATATGGACCGATATGGACATCCACGGTCTCGCTATCGGTCATTGAACGAACGGTTTCGTTCATGTCTACGAGTTACCGAACCTACGGGGTCACAAGCTTAAGGAAATCACGGTCTGCTGGGTGTTAGTATGACGGGAGTCATGATAATATATTTGTGGAATTATTTCATAAATATTCGGAATAGTTTCGAGAGGATATAGAAGCGTTTCGGGGTCACCGAAAGGGTTTCAGAGAGAATCAGGCAATACCGATTACTGATAAATTATATAGGTGGAAAATGTTTCCAGAGATGTTAAAAATATATAAAATGGTCTGAAAGTACTTAGAATATTTTGTATTTAATTTAAATATCAACGGGCCTAAAAGGCAAAGAGGTGAAAGGCAACTTGGGGCACAAAGGCCCAAGTGGAGGTGGCGCTTCCTTCCATGAAGGAATGAGGCCGAATTGGCGAAATAACTAATTGAGGAGTACTCATCGCAAAGATCACTGATGTCTCCCCAGGTTGTGACAAATGGTGCGCTGCATGTGCGCCACTTTTCGCAACCCGGGAGTTTTCTCCTTTTTTCATAGATTTGTTTATTCAAAATGTTTTATCTCTTAAACATGCGCCCAAATCTCGAACCGTTTTCACCGTGGGATTCCTCGCGTCGAGATCTTCAAAACTAGATCCCATGTTGATAGGTTTTGATGAACTTTTTTTCACGAAAAAATCAGACGAAAAAAACCGAACCGGGAGCACGGTTTTTTCCCTTTCCGAAAGAGGCACGACCGTGACTCTCGCGGATCCCCAACCGTGCCTCTCACGGAAGCAAAACCGTGCCTCTCGCGGAAGAAGAAAAACAGAAAATGCGTTTTTTCGTTTCCGAGAAGGCACGGTTGTGCCTCTCGTGAAAGCACAACTATGCCTCTCGTGGAAGCAAAACTATGCCTCTCGCAGAAGAAAAACAAACGCGTTTTTTTCGTTTCCGAAAGGCACGGTCGTGCCTTTGCGAAAGCAAAACTGTGCCTCTCACGGAAGCAAAACCGTGCCTCTCATGGAAGGAAGAAACTAGAGAACCTATTTTTTTCCTTTTCCGAGAGTCATGGTCATGCCTCTCGCGAAAGCAAAACTGTGTCTCTCGCGGAAACAAAACCGTGCCTCTGGCGGAAAAAAAACAGACAACACATTTTTTTTACGTTTCTGAAAGTCATGGTCGTGCCTCTCGCGGGGAAAAAAAGATAACGCATTTTTTTGCGTGAATTTTTTTTTTGAAATTTTTTTGGTCCAAAAGCTAAGGAAGACCGGTGGAAAACCGAAACTTCGAAAAAACCCAAAAAAACCGTTTTAAAAGCCGAAAATGCGTGCGGAAAAATAAAATAAAAAACAAAATCCGGAGGGAGCGCCCAAAGCGCGGCACGTGGCGGGGTGGCTGAGAGCGTGACAAGTGGTGCTGATCGTTGTGAGGCTCCCGGAGGAGCGCTCGTGAACTAGTTGCTCCCCCGAATTGGACTAGGGGGAAGACGCCATGAAGCCCGGCGACCCAAGGGGGAAACTCTCCCCCTTGGTGCAGCCCCTCCTCTCCCCTCAAACCTATATATACTAGAGGATTTTGTCCTTTGAGACATACAAGTTTTGGAGCCTCCTCTAGTTCCTCTAGTTCTTGTTCTAGTTGGTCCTAGTTGACTAGTTAGAGGTTGGCTAATCCTCTTGTCGTCATAATTAGAAGCCATGCGTGGTTCTAATTTCCTCCCTCTAATTCTCCGGCGACGATTAGCTCTGGACGACGAAGCATTGCCGGATCGTGAAGGTTGCACGCTTGCAACCAAGTAGAGATGTAATGCTTTCGGTCTTCAGTTCGAGGGACTATTCGTGGGCGGTACGTGGGATTGTCCATTTACGGTTCGAGGGACTCCAAGTACGATCTACACCGACACTTTCTTCTTCCGCTGCAACTCGGTGACGGTAATGATCGTGATCACAACCCGTTATGCATCTTCATAATGATCTTGGGTGTGCGTAGGTGCGGTTTTTTTGTTTTCTACTATGTTTCCCAATAGTGTCATCATGGGCGATTTTATGAGTAGGTGCAGGTTGCGATCTAGATCACATGTGATTGTGAGGGTTGATGTTCTTGCTATGCTTCCCTCGAGTGTTGCTTTGGTTTAATTCATCGACGGCATGGTGTCGCTTTTACAAGGTTCTGACAATTGACCGACTCTAGATGTTGACGATATGCTAATAGTTCATTGGGCTTCACCATAGTTGAGAATAGTGAACCATCGCGTACACAAGAGGGTGCTGAAGATGGATGATCTTCCAGGGGGTCACGCGTATTGACGAAGTTTAGTGTGGGGCTAGAGATTTTTAATTAAGTATCTTGTTTCACACCCCCGAAACTTAATCTAGCATCAAGAATCATCGCCTATGTTGTGGACGTAGGTAGCTAGTATTATTTGCTAAAACTGGTTAACCGCGCGCTAAAATTTTGGTAAAAATGATTAGAGGACGTCTAACTTGGCTTTGCAGGGTATGCCTATGATGTGGTATAGCCTTCGTCATCATAATGAGTTTATTTATGATATGGTTATATGTTGTAATGTTAAGTGGCCTGCGCGTCCACGACATGATGGCTGGAGCCACGATATTGCCATGTTAATGTAAAATTCATAAAGATAGCCTATAGGTTACAAGTAACGAAGGCTGGGGCTTGATGGGTTGGTACCCAAGCCCCTAGGTATTGGTAGAGTGGATATTCCTGCTGAATTGGAGCTTGATCTGCATGGTTTGGCTTGACTGAAATGTATAGGATTGGTTTGTTATTTATAATGATCTCCTCCCTTTATTGAGAGCGGGGGAGATGTAGAGAGGTGAGTTGGCTTTTTATAGAAAGTGCTTTTTGTGTGCAATGGGTGGAAGACCCGTATACTCCCAGATGTTTGGGCACGCTTCATCCTGTTGTCACTGTGTTGGTTACTTAAAAAATTCCTTCTGCATGCATACAACGGAATGCAGATGTCTGAATGATCATGCTATCCCCTTCCTTACAATAAGCCCTCTGTAGGGCAGTTTTTCTGTCTTTGCTCTTGTGGGTTTTGGAGGTTTTTTCTTTTGTAGGATTTTCATGGCTGAGCTTTTGCTCTGTCTATCTTGCGTGTGTTTGGCGAAAAGAGATGATCATATTCTTTCTGTAAGAAGCTCTGCCTATCCTATTGCTTGCTATCATGTTATCCTATCCTAGACCCAAGCGCCAGCTTATGATACAGTAACTTGCTGGTCACAGAATTTAGGGTCCATTTTAAAGAATTTCACTAAAACAGTTCAATCTAGGCAATGAAAAAGAAAAGGAAAAAAATCACCGCAAACGGGCCAAAACACTAGCACGAAGCGACATAGGCATGCTAGGGTACCTAATAATTTGTTTTCATACTTCAAATCATTGCGAAAAAGTGGAATCACGCAGAGGGTGCGGCTATGTCTCGCTATTTACCGGTAGTGGACCAGCCTAGTAGCCACATGTTTGTTTTCTTTTTTCTTTTGTTTATATTTTGAAAATATACTAATATCGAGGTACATAGCCTCGCTAAACATGCTCTACGCCTTTTCTCAGGACGTCATGTGTGGCTCCTTAATACTCCAGACCTAAAAGTATTCCTATGAAGTTGTCATTTAAGCAATAAAATGGAGTTTGTACAGAACTATTTAAATAATAATAATAAATACATACATTACAAAAAATAATTTAGTTAATTTTTTCAAAGTGTTCATCACACACTTTAAAAAACTTTGCTCAACTTATAGAAAATGATTGTACAATTAAAAAATGTATGTCATATTCAGAAAAAGTTCATGTGTTTCAAAAAGTATATACGTGAAATTTTTCTAAAAAATAATAAATGTAAAAAAATGTTCGTCTAATTAAACAAAGTCATACCATTCTTTTTAAAAATGTCATACCATCTAGGCAATGAAAAAGAAAAGGAAAAAATGTTAATGACTTTTGAAAATATGTTCATGAATTTTAATAAAAAAATTATGCAATCTAAAAAATCACATAGTTACAAAAAGTTTTATATCATTAAAAAATGAGTGAATGTGTTTGAAAAATGTTGAACACATATTAAAAAGATCAAAAACATGTATTTGGCAAACTATTAATAATATATTTGGAAAATATTAAACATGTATAAAAATGTTTTAGCTGTACACAAAAAATGTACTGTGTGTATGAAAACAAGTGTACATGAAAACATATCTTTTAAAAGAATGTTAATCATGTATTTTAAAAATGTTAAACGCGGATAGAAAAATGTTCCTGGTGTATATGAAAAAGGTGCAATGTGGATGAAAAGAATTATACATGTGTCAAAAACAAATAAATATGGAAAATCCAAATAAACCCGATAATTACTGAAAAAAGAAACCCGAAGAAATAAAAATAAAAATAGCAAACCGATGGAAACTATAGATAAAAACAAGAGAACCATTTGAAAACAGTCAGAAAAAGGTAAAAATAAAACCACTAGGAGTAAACTTTGCACTACATCTACAGTACTGGAGCGGCCCATACCCTCACCCCTTAGGTGAAATCTACCTACGTCTCGCAACAGGCGAGAAATAGGTGAGCGGCTTTGTGTCGTTTATAGCGAGACAGAAGCTCGTCTCGCCTCATGCGATGCCCGAGGAGCTTCCTGAAATTTAGTTTGCTTTTTTTATGCGGGGTGAAATTTAGTTTTTCTAGTTTTTCTTTTCATTTAATTTTTTCGATTTATTTCATATTTTATAAAAATATATTAAAATATTTTTAGCCTAACTTACAGAAAATGTTGATATATAGCATTCAGTAATAAATTGTGACATTTAAAACATGATCACGCATTTTAAAATTTATTTACGTGACAATTAAAAAATGCTTATAGATTGTTCAAAAATATTTGTATAATTTAAAAAAGACCGCATTAGAAAATGTGAAATAAAATTTAAAAACTGGTCACCCAATTTAAAAATATGCTTGCGCAATGTACAAAAATGCTCGTGCAGTATATACATGTCATAAATGTTTGTTCAATGTACGGAAGAAATTTTAAGAGGAAAAATGGTGGTGGTAGACTCATGGGAAAGACCGAGGCCTGACCGTTCACCTCAAGTGCTACAGTGGCCTGCACCTCCACCTAATATGACTGCACTGTCCGTTTATGAGTCTTTCTTGGAGGAAGATGGCACAACAGCGGTTGGGATGATTCTAAGAAGACATGATGACTCAGTTATGTTTTCGGCATATCGGTTCTTATTTAATTGCAGTGAGGCTTTGGAGACAGAGATTCATGCGTTGATGATCAGTATGGCGCTTGCTCCACAACATACTGAGCTGCCAGTTATGGTTCAGTCTGATTCTTCGGTTGCTTTATCTTGTCTTTCTAATTCTAGTTTAGATCGGTCACTTTTTGGTCATTTAGTTGCTGAAGTTAAGTCCTTTATGGTTGATACGGTGTTTATTCCCCAGAAACTTCACAGGTCTCAGAATAGTGTTGCAGATTGTCTGGTAAAGTATAGTCGCTCTAAGCGGGCTACGGCTGTGTGGCTCGGCAGCTCCTTGCATTGAGGAACTCTTGCCAAAGGATTGTAACTCTACCTTGATGGAATAACCATCTATTGATCTTGCAAAAAAAGATATCCTTTTGGTGTCTTTTCTTATAAAAAATCAGTGACTTTACTAGAAAGCTATTGCTTGAGGTGGTTTTTTTATCCTTCATTGTGTGGAAACCCAAAAAAAATCGATTGAACTCTTTTTTTTTGCGAAAAACTTTCAATCTATTCATCTTCAAACATGGTAGGACAACGAACACTAGAAATAATAAAAATTACATCCAGATTCGTAGACCACCTAGCGACGACTACAAGCACTGAAGCGAGATGAAGGCGCGCCGCCATCTCGCCCCTGCCTCGCGGGAGCCGGGCAAACCTTGTTGTGGTAGACAGTCGGGAAGTCATCGTGCTAAGGCCCCATAGGACCAGCGCACCAGAACAACAACCATCGCGGTTGAAGTGTAGCATAGATCGGAAGGATCCAACCTGAAGACACACGAACGTAGGTGAACTATGACAAGATCCGAGCAAATCCACCAATAACAGATCCACCGGAGACACACCTCCACACACCTACCGACGATGCTAGACGCACCACTGGAATGGGGACCAGGCGGGGAGAACCTTATTCCATATTCAGAAAGCCCCCGCCATCTCGTCTTCCTGAGCAGGACACAAACCCTAACAAAACTTGAAGGGACATCTAAAGACGGAGCCCTCCCGACCACCGACATGGGCCGGGATTAACCGCGCCGCCATAGCCCTAAGGCCACCGGAGACGAGGCGGAGCGGCGGAACACCCTCCAACTAAACAATTGAACAACTGAATTGAATTAATGAAATTTACGGATAGTTCTTATAAAAGCCAAACCAAATCAAACATAATTTATAGACCACAGTACACATGGAGCACACAGAAAGACAGTGTAGAACCAAAAACAGGCACAAATTTCCCGATTAGCAGCACTGCAAATCAAGGGAATTATCAGAAGAAGAAGAAATATGCAAACCAAAGCAACGTAAACAAGTAGAACTATTTAATTAGGTACACACTGGTGACTGGCACGGGTGCTGATCATATCATTGCTGGTGACTGGTACTGTTGCGCCTGGCTGATCATCACATCACCATTGTTTCCTCCCAAGTGAGTCACCGGGTGCGGGTGCTCCACGGCCTTCCGCGGCACGATGTGGAACGGCAGCAGGATGTAGACGGTGATGAAGGCGACCACCGCGGCCACGAGCGCGATGACGTACGCGGACGTCTCCCTGTCCCTGCAGCTGCCGGCGGCGTAGGCGCCCAGCAGGCCGACCAGGTCCAGCACCATGACGGTCTGCAGGCTCTGCATCGCCCACAGCGGGGCGATCTGCTTCTTCACGGTGTACTGCAGCGCCAGCATGATGACCACGATGGAGGCCACGAACGACGTCGCGTTGCAGTAGAAGAAGGCCTGGTACCGTCGTGGGTTGGTGTCGAGCAGGACCGGGTTGCCGGCATGGGAGAGGTATGCAGCCGACGGCGATGGCGAAAGCGACGGGGACGGCGAGGACGCGGTGTCATCGTCGCCCCACGTGCCGCCGGGAGGCGCGAGACCCGCCTGGTAGGTCACGCTGGCCGCGAGGATGCCGAGCAGCATCAGGGACTTGCGCAGGCGGTATCGTTCTTGTTGACGCCAGTTGCTTTCGTCCTCCGTCGGTGCCGGCGGCGACGATGCCTCCTCGTGCAGCCTCTTCAGGCACTCCGGAAGCCATTCGTTGTGTGACAAATGGTGGAACTCCGCGTACACGCAGAAGAGGATCTGCAGGACGAGGAAGACGACCACCGCGGCCACGAGCGCGAAGACGTAGATTGAGGTGCGCAGCAGCCGGCAGCTGCCGGCGGCGTAGGCGCCCATGAGCCCGAGCAGCCCGACCATGATGCAGACGTGGAGAGCCTTGCTCTGGATGCCCTTCTCGTACAGTTTCTGGTTCACCAGGATGAGAATGACGGCGACGGACGCCATGAAGCCCGTCGCGTTGCAGTAGAAGAACACCTCATACCTGCTCCCGTAGTGGTCGAGGAGAACCGGGTCGCCGGCGGTTAGCGATCTTCCGCCATTGCTCTCTGTCTCTGGCCAGAACCCGCCGGGAGGGTTCAGTCCGGTCTGGTAGGTGACGGTGGCGGCGAGGATGGCGAGCTGCAGTAAGAACTTACGCTTCCTCTCGAGCGCTTTTTCTTCAATACGCTTCCTCTCGGCCTCGGAGGCCGGCGAATGACCTTGTGCCGGTGGTTCTTCTTCTCCTTGACTTGGGTCCCCTCTTCGCCGGCACGACGGACGGAGCAACGCTTGTACAACATTACCCCATATTCGACGCACCCACCGTATGGGCGTGCTCTCCTTGCCTTCAACCGCGAACGCCACGACCTTGGCGATGGAGTAGAGGAAGACGGCGACGGCCAGGGCGGAGACGTAGATGGTGGTGGCGTTGTCCCGGCAGCTCCCGGCGACGTAGGCACCCATGAGGCCGAACAGGTCCAGTATCATGACCGTGTTGAGCGCGGAACGCCCGAAGGCGCTCAGCTTCTTGCTCTGGACGATGATGATGACGACCACTGACGCCACGAACGCCGCCGTGTTGCAGTGGTAGAACACCTTGTACCTCGTGGGGTGCATGTCCTGAAGAACCGGGTTCCCTGCGGTGTGATTCAGATCCCCTTCCGGCCAGACGCCGCCCGGCGGGCTCAGCCCTGCCTGGTAGGTCACCGTCGCCGCCAAAGTGGCAAGCAGCAGAACGAGCGACCGCGCCTGCTCCAGCTTGTCTTCCTGCCCATCATCGATGTCGACTGTCCTCGCGCTGTTCCTTCACTTTACGTCCAAGTGACATGAATTAGCTCAACTAATTATGGAAATGAAGCTAGCCAAGTGTGTGAGCTTGATTACGTACATGATTCGAGGTATTTTATGGATGAGTTCCCGGCATCTCGTGAACGCTTTCAAGGGGAACACCGGCACCAGCACAATGTAGAGGAGCACGGCGCCGACGAGGGAAACGACGTACACGGTGGTGGTGGGCCATCTGCAGCTCCCGGCAGCGTAGGCAGCCATGAGGCCCAGCAGCTCCACTACGACGCACACAAACAGCACGCGGGAGCGGGTGAGGCGGTCGCTCAGCGTCCTGCTCATGAGCAGCATGATGATGGCGAGGGAGGCGACGAAGGAGTTGGCGTTGGCGTAGAAGAAGGCGTGGTAGCGGATCTTGTAGCGCCCGTCGTGCAGCAGCGGCGCGCCGGCGTGGTGCTCGGCCACGCTCTGGCTCCAGAAACCTCCCGGCGGCGCCAGGCCCGCGGCGTACGTCAGCGGCGTCGCGAAGGTGGCGAGCAGCAGCAGCATCTTGCGCCGCTCTTTGAGGTTGAGGCTCTCCTTCTCCTCTGCCGGGGCCGACCGACAGAATCTTTCGACGCGGACGTAGATGGCGACGTAGGCGAAGGCGAGGCCGAAGAGCGCGGAGACGTAGATGGACGCGACCACGTCGCGGCAGCTCCCCGCGGCGAAGGCGGCCATGAGGGCGAGCAGGTCGAGCAGCATGGCGACACGGAGCACGATGAGGCCGGCGGGGTTGTCGATGATGCGCCCGTCCAGCAGGAACATGATGACGACCAGGGACGAGACGAAGGCGGCGGCGTTGCAGTAGAAGAAGGCATTGTACCTGCGCGAGTAGGTGGACACGAGCACCGGGTCGCCGACGCGGTTCGGGTAGACCGCCGCATCCGGGGACACCGGCGCCCGCGCCCGCGGGTGGACGGCGCCGACGTGGCGCGCTGGGGCGTAGTTGTCCTCGGACCACACGCCGCCCGGCGGGTTGAGGCCGGCGCCGTAGGTGACGCTGGCGACCAGTGTGGCCAGCAGCAGCAGGTACTTGCGCCACTTCCACAGGAACTCCAGCTCTTGCTGCCGTTCCTCCTTGGTCGTCGTCATGATTCTAGGCTGGGAAGACATCATGTATGTATACTGCACCGGCTGTGCACGATCTGATCGGAGCAGCATGTACAATACATGTATTTTATAGTGCTTTGCTCCGGTAGTCCGGCCGCCGTGTGCTGTGCTCTACGTGTGCATGTGGATGGTATCATGCATGCATGGCGATTGAGTGCCCGTCGGTGTGTCGTCTTTTGGAAACGAATCACTGAAAGGCACACGTTGCTTACACATCGTACCTAATAATATATTCACTGCTCAATGAGTATTCGATCTTCACGCAATGCTCCATGCCTCCCTTCTCATGCACAAGGAATCCCTGGTATAAAGCTCAACCCGGTAATCACTTTGGTCCCCGCGAAGTCATTTTTTAGCGATATTTGCTGCCTCAGGGGGCTAGCGACCAGGAACCCTAGCCATCGCCGCCAAAAGAGGCAACCCTTCCGGCGGCTCCCCTCTGCCGGCAACCTCTTGGTCATCGGTGGTGACAGAAGTCGTCCGATTCCGTGTGCTCATCGTTTTAGCTTTAGGTTTTAGGTCCCTAGTAGCTTAGTTTTTTAAATCGTCCGACATCGACGGTAGCGACGGGATGCTGAATAAAGAAGCTTTGGATTCTTCTCCGGCGAGGCGATCGTCTTTATGGTCGGTGATGGATTTGGAAACCCGTCTGTTCAAGCAGGGATGTCGTGATGGTGGCATCATCCTTGTGGTGGACATGTGTCATCAAAACTGTTGTCCAAAAGGACCCCCTGCCGAGTCAAATTGCCAGAAAATACCACCCAGGGCCGGCCCTGGGGTATGGCCGACGGGGTGACAGCCCAGGGCCCAGGCGAGGGGGGGGAGGGGGGGCATGATGGAGTATATACATATACTATAGCCCAGCAAAAAACAAGTAAAAAATTACAAAAGAATTAAAGAAAATAAATAAGATAGGCTAGGCGGCCCAGATATAGCTAGCTAGCGATCGCTGATGGATTAGCGAAGGCGAAGCGGCGCCGTGACTCACGCTAGTTGCCAGGGCGAGGCACACGACTGCTCGTTTCCTTGGTAGGTTCGTCCTTCGTCGCCCTCGCCCGCCCGTCGGCCTTCTCGCTCGCTCAGCGCCTTGCCCCTTGGCCCTTGCCGCGTCGCCCTCGCCTCGCCGCCGCACAGCAGTTCGGCAGGCGGCAGCCCGGCCATCCGGCATCCGGCACCGCGGCAATACCTATACAAATACGCATCCGACTGGAAGTCAAGAAGTACGCATCCATGTTCCAGTGATCCAGTCCATCCCCAAACCTCAATTTGACAATTTCAGTAGACAGTAGTTTATTTATTCTTTATTTAGTATGTACGTATTCTAATCCAATCTATCAATTTTTTGTCATTCTATGTAACATGTCTAGGGTTTCAATCATCCGATCTATAAATTCATAATTCTTTGTATGCTCTTTTAATCTTTTCTTCATGATTTTAGGACATTAGCCTGCCATGTTACTTAAGAAGAAGCAATTGCCGGGTGCTGAAAAAAGTAGGAAAAAGAAAAAATGTGATCTGAAAATTCTACTACTGAAGGGTTCTTTGAATAAGTTCTTTACATCTTCAAGCAATGTTGATGTCAGTGAAGAACAAGGGCAAGAAACTACTTCCGAGCATGAAAATTCAGATGTTGAGGTGAATGAAGATGGTGCGAGTACAGGGGAGCAAATAAATTTTGAAGTTGATGCTGACAGTACAATGGAGGAGGAAAATTTGCAGCCTTCCTCTAATGATGAACAGGAAGATTCCCTTTCATTTATTTTTGATCCAAGAACATGGGAAGTTCTTGACAATAGCAAAAGGGATATTTTAATTGAGAAGGGACCTATTAGAGTACCGGCATAGATGGAGTCAGTCTAATTTCATTCTTATTTGAGGTAATCATGTCATGTTAGTTTCATTTTGCGATCTTTTTAGTACTATTGTTTTTTATAGAGTCGGTTCGAATTTGATTATTATTGTTCTCGATAGAGTCATTTGAATTATTATAGTCATATTTTAAACTAAAGATGTGTGATTGAAAGTTACTTTTAATAAGTTATATATATAACAGACGCATACATATATATTGTCTTAGGACTTAGGACATAGAGGTCCATGTTATCGAGTTCGCCTAGGGCCTCCCGAAACACAGGGCCGGCCCCTATCCACCTTTGAAACAAATTATCAAAAAGGACCAGCTGCATCGTGGCGACAGGTAGACCAGCTGCACCGTGGCGGCAAGTGCACCAGCTGACACGTGGCACTTGTCGCCATGAGCGGAAATGGCGGCCCATGCCGCCAGGGGCGCAGGCGGCAGCTCCTTTCTCACAGGATTTTTGTCCGCGCGGCGCCTCGCAACAGAACGGCTCGACGCAGGTACGCCCTGCCGCCATTCCCTGAGGCGGCAGGTACTGTTGCTGCTACCCATTGCCAGCTTGCCCGACAACGGCGACAACCTTTAGTACGATAGGACGTCCGCGTGTAGCCGCGCATGCATGCACATGGGACTAGCTTGTTTTTTTGTTTTTTTTTGAGGAAAAAGAGAGAAAATATGCATATGTAAGAGATGATTTGGTTTCATTTTTCAACGAAAAATGGGGCCGAGATGTGTGCCTTTTCTTCTGAATAAAAAGAAGGGGCCGGCCTAAGAGCATCTCCAGCCGCGTCCCAACAGACCTTCTTCAAACGTTTTTTCCGCGTCGGCGCCAAAAATCGGCCCAGTCGTGCTCTTAGAATCCCGTTTTCCGTCAGTTTGGGCCGAAACTGGCGCCGGCGGACCCAGGCCGAACCCGACGCGCTGGGAGGCATCCGGGGGCGCCGGGGCGAGCGGTTTTGGCGCAAAAGAGCCGCGGGCCCGCCGAGTCAGCGACGCGCGCCTCGTCTTCCCCCAGAACGCCTCGGTTTCCCGCGGGGAAACAATGGCAAGGCTGCCGCCGGTCAGCCTTGCCGTTGATTCCTCACGGCCGGCGCGTCACGGACGGCGCAGCAACGCCTCCCCTCCCACCACGCGTACACACGACGCGGGGATATAAAACCAGCGGCTCCCCCTCGCCGCTGGCCACACCAGCCCGAGCCCAAACCAGCCGCCGAGCTCTGCCTCTCTCCCGTCCGTCGCCGAGCTCTGCGTATCTCCCCTTTCCCCCTTCCAGCGATGGCCGAACGCTTCCCCGGCGACGCGGCGGCGGCCCACGGCTTCTGCCGCCGCTCGCTCTACGAGTGGAAGGCGTATCTCCTCTTCGAGGCCAACATCCCGGCGCCGCCGGACATGCGCGCCGGGCCGACAGGGTGGAGGCTCAGCAACGGGGGCGTCCCCATCCCCCCGGTGCCCGACGTCGACACTCGCCCCGGCATCTTCGCCGTCGAGGTCGACCGCGTGCTGGCGTCCTTAACAGAGGAGCAGCGCGCCCTCCCCCAGTTCGCCGCCGACAACCGCGCGTCGTGGGCGGCGTACTTCCAGCGCCGGCAGGCGTAGCGGCTGGCGTCCACCAACGGGGCGCCGGTGGTCGGTGGCATCAAGAACAGCGATGGGCGCCGCATGTGGTGGGGCGCCCCCGGCCACACACTCCACGAGGTGCTGGCATACCTCGAGGGTGGCAATAACCCGCCGCCGGCATACCCTGCCGCGGCGGCCGCCCCCCCTCCCCCGCCGGAGCGCCGGGCAATGCGCCCAGGAGGTTCGGCTCCTCCTTGTCTTCCTCCTCTCAGTCCTCCTCCCATTCCTCCGGCTCGCCGACGTTGTTCGGCGTCAAGGCCGAGCCCGCCGCGGAGACGCTGCTCGGCCGGCGCACCCGCAGCGCTGGCATCGTCATCAACGAGGGCGGCAGGCGCGCCTCCTACTCGGCTCCTCCGCGCTACGTCAAGCCAAAGACGGAGACGGGGCTCGCTGCCGTCAAGACGGAGCCAGGGCTCCCCGTCGTGAAGACGGAGCCCGGGCTCGCCGGCGGCGTCAAGGAGGAGGAGCTCGACAACGCGGCAGCCCTCAAATGGGCGCGTGAAGACTGGGCACGCACGGAGCTGGAGCGCCAGCGCCTCGCCTACGAGCGGTTCGAAGCTCGGCGCCGTGGCCGGGACGAGGGAGGCGTCGTCGTCCTCGACGACAACGACGACGGCGACGACGCGCCGCCGCCACCGGTCCGCCAGGGCGACGCCAGGTAGGGGTCCAGCAGGGGCGGCCACGTCAAGAAGGAGAAGGCCGACGACGACGACGAGGATGGCGGCGATGTCGGCGACTTCGCTGCTCTCGGCGACTTCTTCGCCCCTTAGTTGGGTTTTTTTTAATATCTTTATATAACGTCAAACATGTCGAAATATATGTCAAGTTTGTTGAACTTTGCCGAATTCCGTTTTTCTAAAAAAACCAGCGTCTGGGGGCGACACAGGGGCGAGCGGCTGGGAACCCGCTCGCCCCCACCCCAATTTTAGCGCCGGCTCGTCCCCAGGCGGCGATTTTATGCGCCCCCTATGGGGCTAACGGCTGGAGATGCTCTAAGAAGGGACTCCCACTGCGAAATAAAAAACTATCGGTACCGGTTTCTACCGGATACCGAAAAAGCGTTGGATCCATTCTGCGTTGCGTGCGTAGAAGTCGATTATGTACCGTAGTCAATGCATCTACAGTGGGCAAATGATTTTTTGTTTTTGTGTATTCGTACACAATAGATACAGTGGAGCTCACAATCGCACTTGACGCATTAGGCCTATCTTCAAGACCTCTGTCTCTGAGATAATTGCACGTATCATCCCGGAACTTGCTGGCGAGGTCCAATTCAGTCCTGGAAGTTGAGTATTGGTCCAATACGGTCCTGATTCTTGAAAATACGTCCACACTACGGTCCTGGAACTTGGGCAGCCAGTCCTGGCTCTACACTTGGCGTACATACCGCGTATCAGCCCCTGTGCCACGTCATCACAGGTCCCGCCCGTCAGCCCCGGGCCCAGCAGTCAGCGCGGTGCCCACCCGTCAGTGCGCGACGCGGTGGTCATTTTGCGTTGCCCCCCTCTCCCCCGTCTCTCTGTCTCTCCACTTCTCCTTCTCTTCCCCGATTGAAAACAGAGGAGGGAGCAGAGCACTGTGAGACGGCACGACGGCGGATGATCGGTGACCCGGCGGCCGTCCGATGGTAGTTCCTGAGGCGGAGGAAGCGACTGCGACGTCGCCGAAACCCATAGGGCTGATTTCTATGGTGATGGAGGGCCCTCGACGGCAACTCGATGGCGAGCCTGCTCCGACGTACGGTAAGATTCGCCGATGAACTACTTAGGCACGGTTTTGGGCCGAATTGCGCTCTTTGTTTTGATTAGGTCGTCTGCACATATGTAGTCATTTGTGTTAGTACATTTTCTGCAATTGGGGGGAATTCGGCTAGGGTTTTGTTACTGTACAGTTCAAAGACTGAACTTCTAGTGATTTTTTTTGCAGTGGAGCGCAGTGGGTGGTTCACTGTTGAGGTGATACATGGTGGATTTTTCTTTGGCAGTGGCAACAATAGGTGCTATTTGGATGGACAGAAGGTTTGCTATGATTACTGTCATGTGGAGAGGGCATATTCCAGATTTTTTGAAGAGTTAGTAGAGCAGTTGGGTTATGAAAAGGCTGGCAGAATTGATATGTACTGGTTGCCCCATGGGTCTCAGATTAATGAAGGTGCTGCTAGGCTATTGTGCAATGATGCAGACATAGATGCTATGTATTTAATGATCAATCGAGGGCACCATTTTCAAATGATATACCTTGATCATGTAGACAGCCATATTTCAGGAGGAGGAGCTGAATGGGATGATGTAGTGGCTAATCCAGTAGCCCAAATTCCTGTTGTTTTCAGTCCAAAGAAGATGCCAAGTAGATATGGAAATGAAAGCAATACATCCTGTAGTGTTGTGGATGAAAGTCAAGATATTCAGATTCATGACCAGTTATTTGTAAAACTCAGACCAAGAGGACAGAAAATAGAAGAGGAGGAAGAACCAAATGCAGATTCAGATTCAGATTCTGATAGTGATTATGTCTGAGATTATTGATAGTGATTATGACTTGGAGGATGGGGATGAGGATTTGTTCTAGGAGCAGCTACAACCATTGGAAGATAGGAAAGGGAAGAAGGTGGTGGAGGACTGCAACTCTGAAGATGAGGAATTGGATGCTCCAGCTTCAGAAGAAGATGAAATGAAATTCAATTTCAAATCATTTACTGAAATGAAATGAAGTTCCATGCAGGACAATTGTTCTCTTCAGTGGAGCTTATGAGGAAAGCAGTTAGAGAGTATAGTTGCAAAGAGAGAGTGAACATCACATTCCCAAAAAATGACAAAATTAGGCTTGGTGCAAAGTGTGAGAAAGGATGCCCCTGATATCTCTATGCACCTTGGGATAACAGGACAAATTCAATAATGGTGAAAACATTTAATGGCGAGCACACTTGTGAGAAGAAGTGGCAAGTCACGGCCTTTACAGCCGGTACATTGCTGACAAATATGTTGACAAGATTAGGGCATGTGAGAAGATAACATTGAAGGCCTTAGCAGGTTTTGTGCAGGAAGATTGGATATGACAATTAAAAGGGGCAAGCTAGGGAGAGCTAGGAGAATTCCATATGATATTATATATGGTGATGAGATTGCACAATACAACTTGCCGTGGGACTATGCAAATGAGCTGAGGAGATCTAATCCTGGTACTACTTTCTTTGTTGAACTTTCAGATGAGGGGCAATTTCAAAAATGTTACTTCTCATTTGATGCATGCAAAAGGGGGTTCTTATCAGCTTGTAGGCCCATTATTTTCCTAGATGGCTGCCACTTGAAGACACAATATGGAGGTGTGCTTTTAAGTGCTGTAGGAATGGATCCTAATGATTGAATATTTCTTGTGGCTCATGTAGTAGTGCAAAGTGAAGATACAAAAGCATGGAGATGGTTCTTGACTGCTTTGAAGCAAGATCTTGGCATAAATAACACAGATCTCTGGACCATCATGTCTGACAAGCAAAAAGTAATTCCTTTGCATTATTATCTTACTTCAATATGTATCAGAACTTATGTGCATGCTTATATAGTTTGTAATGTGTGAAATGTCAATGTTTTTGCATGGTTTAATTAAAGCAGTCAAGGAATTGTTCCCTCTCTTACCACATAGATTTTGTGTGAGGCATCTATGGCAGAATTTCAACAAGAGCCTTTAAGAATTAGCTATGGAAATGTGCTAGAAGTACTACAGAGGGAAGGTTTAGGGAAAATATGAACCAAATGTTGGTTCTCAGCAAAGAGGCCCATGATTGGCTAGATGAGTTGGATCCTAAAACATGGGTCAGCGCTTATCAAAATGATTTCGCAAAGTGTGATGTGCTGCTCAATAACAATTGTGAAGTCTTCAACAGATACATCCTGGAAGCTAGGGAAATGCCAATCATAAGCATGTGCCAGAGGATCAAGGGCCAGAACATGGGAAGGAATTATGGAAAACAACAAGAGGCCTTGAAGTGGCATGATACTCAGAGAGCACAGGGCCACGGTCAATCACCTCCTTCATGTGACAAATGACAGGATACACAATCGTCTTCTTCTTCCTCGGCGACGACGGCCCGTACGACGACACAATTTCACACGCGACAAACTCTTCAAGTGATTGTGGAGGAGGATCTGTACACAGCGCAATCTTAGGCTCGAGTATCTCCACATCCAGCACTTTGCCAACTTTGGACGGGTCGTGGAGCCACACCATTACCTCAAGCTCGCGCCGGTTCTTTGGCGGTATGATCTCTATCAGTTCACCTCCTAAACCATTGAGCACATCTGACACTGATTGCATCTACCATGCCTGATCTGGGAGCCCTTCGAAGCTTAACTTACTCTTGTACTCAAGCGCATCCGGAGTGCCGCGAACTCTCTGAGCCAACGCTGAAACTGAATCCACCGACGGCAACACTTGAGCTTCATCGACGGGTGCAGCACCACCGTGCACTTCTCCTTCATTGAGAAAAACAGCCATAGGTCATGCGGGGGGCAGGCTACCTCGATGCTCACCTCTGACTACAGCACGCCGCAACGCGCCTCAATGGCGGCATGCAGAGCGGCCGGCGTCACAGCCTCATCGTCGTCTCCAACTGCCTTGGACACAAGAACAAGCTTGTTGTACCGAGCCTCCAATGCGTTCATTGATGTCGTCTGGGCCAGCAAGACACGGCTCCTCTCCAGACGGATACAGGGCTCACCCCGACGCCAAACCTCCTGGGATACGCCCTCTCCAGCAAACTGCGCCCGGATCCATCACCGCCGGCAACCGCCGCCGACGGGCCATCGCCGTCTTTTCTCTCCGCAGCGAGGGAAATGCTGGAGGTCATGCTCGCGCCGCCCATCGCTGCTGCAAGAGAGAGCTATGGTTCATGGGTGGGGAATTGGGGATCCCCCACCCACCGAATGGTCAACCGTGTTAACCACCGCGTCGCGCACTGATGGGTGGGCACCGTGCTGATTGCTAGGCCCGGGGCTGACGGGCAGGACCCGTGATGACGTGGCACAGGGGCTGACATGCGGTACGTACGCCAAGTGTAGAGCCGGGACTGGCTGCCCAAGTTCCAGGACCGTAGTCTGGACGTAGTTTCAAGAATCAGGACCGTATTGGATCAATACTCAACTTCCAGGACCAAGTTGGACGTCGCCGGCAAGTTCCGGGATGATACGTGCAATTATCTCTCTGTCTCTCGACATTTGTTTGTGGAACCGCTGGGTTGGGTAGGTCCACCGTGCTGCACAGCACCCGCGCCGCCGCTGTTCTCCAACCGCGCCGCCAGGAGGAATTGGAGTGGATGTCCAAGCTACAGGTCCGCACATGTTTACTCTGGATCTGGCTGCCCTATATTAGTAACAAAGTCGAATCACTTTAGTTTAGGTTGATGCCCTTGATTTCTGGATCGAGGTAGTCGAATCCCTTTAGTTTTGGTCGATGCCCTTGATTTCTGGATCAAGGTAGTCGAATCACAGAATACTCCATTTGTCTCTTCAATATTTGCAGCTCATATTGGCCGCGACATCCTTATTTTCGCATATGTCGACATGCAAGAGGAGCATATAACAGATCTTGTGTAGTGTCTGTGGCGCTTTTCGTTACAGGTCATATAGTTGTAATTACCATTATGTGTGCCTGCCATGCAGGCATATACCATTCGATGTTTGTGCAGCTGACATGGCGTTGCCGAAATTATCTGTATTTAGTCCTTATTAATAGTAACTAGTCAATATGTACGTGTAATGCACGTTAATTTGTAAGTATATTAAGTGCATGTGGATATTAAGTAGAATATTATTTGCATGTTATTATATGATTAGCATTATTTTTGGCATGAAATTAACTGCACGCTAAACGTGTTGAGCGATCGACATTGAAGCAGTCTAGGTCGTTGGATTGCCATAATTTAATGGCCGAGATTAATTGGATCTGTGAAAGCACAAGTGCTTCCTGGGTGGTTTTGGTAATTAATGTCAACATATCTCTTGTTGGACTAATGTTTCTATCTAGTATGTTTCAGATAAGTTCAACAATGGAGTGGCATGGACAAGAGGATGTGGAACCCCTTCAAAGTGATAAAGACAAAGGATTGGCTCAAGCTCAAAGTTCAGGACTCTACATTTTCTATTTTAGTGATCCAAGATCACACTGAGTCCATAGGAAAGCCAATACTATTAAGAGGGGATGAGGTGTTGCTTAATGGCTTGCTTGCTCAAAGTGCTTAGTGATATGCTCCAAAGCCCTCGACCACTTTGTCACAACCACATATGTCCCAAACCCAAAAGTCCAACTCGGCCCCACCGAAATTTCATATCCAGAGCCACCGAGTTCAGTTGACAGAGCCACTACCAGAAACCCTAATCAAATCGGTCTCACCGATAGGGATCTCGGTCTCACCGAGATGGGATTGCAAACTCTCTGTTGCCTATTGCAATAATTTCGGTCTCACCAAAATTTGCAATCGGTCGCACCGAAATTGCAATGCAAACTCTCTGTCACCCCTTCGTAACGTTTCGGTCTAACTGAGATGAGCGAATCGGTCCCACCGAGTTTGCCTGACCAACTCTCTGTTTGTCTATTACCAAAATCGGTCTCACCGGGTTTGTGTAATCGGTCTCACCGAGATTACGTTACGCCCTAACCCTAACGAAATCGGTCCCACCGAGTTGATCCATTCGGTCCCACCGAAACACCTAACGGTCACATTATGAACCAAATCGGTCTGACCGAGTTCTCTGAATCGGTCCCACCGAGTTTGGTGATTTGTGTGTAACGGTTAGATTTTGTGTGGAGGCTATATATACCCCTCCACCCACTCTTCATTCGTGGAGAGAGCCATCAGAACATGACTACACTTCCAATGCATATTTTCTGAGAGAGAACCACCTGCACTTGTGTTGAGGTCAAGATATTCCATTCCAACCACATAAATCTTGATCTCTAGCCTTTCCCAAGTTCCTTTCCACTCAAATCTTCTTTCTACCAAATCCAATCCTATGAGAGAGAGTTGAGTGTTGGGGAGACTATGATTTGAAGCACAAGAGCAAGGAGTTAATCATCAACACACCATTTGTTACTTCTTGGAGAGTGGTGTCTCCTAGATTGGCTAGGTGTCACTTGGGAGCCTCCGACAAGATTGTGGAGTTGAACCAAGGAGTTTGTAAGGGCAAGGAGATTGCCTACTTCGTGAAGATCTACCCTAGTGAGGCAAGTCCTTCGTGGGCGATGGCCATGGTGGAATAGACAAGGTTGCTTCTTCGTGGACCCTTCGTGGGTGGAGCCCTCCGTGGACTCGCGCAACCGTTACCCTTTGTGGGTTGAAGTCTCCATCAACGTGGATGTACGATAGCACCACCTATTGGAACCACGGATAAAAAATCTCCGTATCTCCAAATTGCGTTTGCACACTCCAATCCCTTCTCTTTACATTCTTGCAACTTGCATGCTTTACTTTTCGCTGCTCATATACTCTTGTATGCTTGCATGCTTGCTTGATATGTATTGTGAATGTTTAAATTTGTGCTAAAACTCCACATCAACTTAGGAGAAATTAAAAACTGCAACTTTTCTTGATTTGAGTCTATTCACCCCCCCCCCTCTAGACACCTCTTCTCGATCCTTTCAATTGGTATCAGAGCTTTGATCTCCATTGCCTTGTTTAAACACCTTTGGAGGAAGATGGATGTGTCTACTTTGGGGAGTCTTAGACGTAGAGTGCATATTCTTGATGGAGAGTTCTTCTATGAGTGGAAAAATGAAATGCTTGAGATTTTCAATGAATATCATTTGAACAAGTACATTACTAGTCCTTGTGCTCCTCATATTGATCCTTTGCATCCTACACCCGAAGAGGATCTTGACATGATTCGCAATCTTAGAACTATCAATCTTATCATTAGAGGATTACCCAAAAATTTGATTACTAGTTTGCCTACTCTTGATTGTGCCTATACTATGTGGAGATTTCTTGAGGAACGATTTCCAAATTATTCCTTGGAAAATTTAGACGAAATTCTCCATAAGTCTATTGCCTTGAGTAAGATGAATTCTAGTGATCCTAGCTTTGGTGATTGTCTATTTGAGCTTACAAATCTCATGCGTGCCAAAGGAGATGTTGGAATCATTAGCAATATCATCTCCGAAGCTATTAGAATTCATAAAGATAACCATAGCAATGATCATTTATCTAATGAATTACCCTCTCTAGGAGTTGATCAATCACAAGATGATGTTGAACATGGATACTATGATGAGGATGATGATAGTGACTATGATCTTGATGATGCAAGGAGACACTTTGGTCTTATGGCAAATCTTCGCGGCTACATGGCTGGAGGAAAGGAATGGGTCCTTGATAGTGGATGTACTAATCATATGACCGGAGATAAAGATATGTTCCGTGAGCTTGCTGAAAATGACGGCCCTCGAAAGTATGTCACTTTTGGTGATAACTCAAAGGGTAAGGTGGTTGGCCTAGGTAAGGTGCCCATCTCACATGATAGCTCCATACAAAATGTCATGCTCGTTGAATTTCTTGGGTACAATTTACTTTCAGTATCTAGACTTGCTGATTTCGGTTTCAATGTTCTATTTACTAAGGTAGATTGCCAAGTGTTTTGTAGAGACAATCGTAAAATGGTCTTTACCGGTATACTTAGGGGTGATCTTTACATTGTTGATTTCACTAAAAAGGCTCAACCTAGAACTTGCTTAATTGCTAAATTTTCTGAAGGCTGGTTGTTGCATAGAAGACTAGGTCATGTGGGCATGCGAAATCTTGATAAGCTTATTAAAGGTGATCATATCCTTGGAATAAAAGATGTCATATTTGACAAGGATAGACTTTGTAGTGCTTGTCAGGCAGGGAAACAAGTTGGAGGAAGTCATCGCGCGAAGAACATCATGACCACGAGAAGACCACTTGAGCTACTTCACATGGATCTCTTTGGTCCAAATGCCTACAAGAGTCTCGGTGGTAACTCATTTGGTCTAGTCATAGTTGATGATTTTTCAAGATTTACGGGGGTGTTCTTTCTTGATGACAAATCGCAGGTCCAAAAGATCTTCAAAAACTTCGCTAGAAAGGCCCAAAATCAATTTGACATGAAGATCAAGAAGGTTCGGAGCGACAACAGAACGGAGTTCAAGAACGCAAATGTGGATACCTTTCTTGACGAAGAGGGGATTTCACATGAGTTCTCGGCTACGTACACACCTTAACAAAATGGAGTTGTTGAGAGGAAGAACTGGACTCTTATTGAGATGGCAAGAATGATGCTTGATGAGTACAAGACCCCAAAACACTTTTGGGCGGAAGCGGTTGAGACAGCTTGTCATGCGACAAATCGCTTGTATCTTCACAAACTACTCGGCAAGACTGCGTACGAGCTCCTCACCGGTAACAAACCCCAAGTTGAATACTTTCGAGTATTTGGCTCAAAGTGCTACATTCTTGATAAGCATCATCGTTCTAAATTCGCTCCTAAATCTCATGAAGGTTTCCTACTTGGTTATGGCTCAAACTCTCACACTTACCGTGTCTACAAAAAATTCACCCGAAAGGTTGAAGAGACGGTAGATGTGAAGTTTGATGAATCTAACGGCTCGCAAGTAGAGCAATTGCCAATTGATGTAGGAGACAAAGACCCTTCAGAAGCAATCCAAGACTTGTCTATTGGCAAGATTCGTCCAACAGAGGTGAAGGAGAGTACCTCGTCCGTCCAAGTGGAAGCTTCTACCTCACGACAAGGTGAACCAAGAATTGATACGGAAGCATCCACAAGTGGGGCACACCAAGACGATGAAAACGAGGAAATACACCAAGATGAACATCAACAACCTCCTTCTCCACCACGACAAGAGAATGACAACGTCAACAATGAAGAAGGCCAAGAAGAAGATCAAGATGAATAGGATGTTCTACCCCGAGCCAAGCCAAAGCTCCCACGAGTTCGAGCAAGAATTGCCAAAGACCATCCCGTCGAGCAAATCTACAATGATATCCAAAATGGGAGAATAACTCGCTCTAAAACTCGTTTGGCTAACTTTTGTGAACATTACTCATTCATCTCTAGCATTGAACCTATGAAGGTTGAAGAAGCATTGGAAGATCCGGATTGGATTAACGCTATGCATGAAGAGCTACACAACTTTGAGAGAAACCAAGTATGGACATTGGTCGAGAAGCCCGACAACAACCACAACATCATTGATACCAAATGGGTGTTTCGCACCAAGCAAGATGAAGATGGTCAAGTCGTACGCAACAAAGCACGCCTAGCCGCCCAAGGCTACACTCAAGTCGAAGGTATGGATTATGGTGAGACATATGATCCCGTTGCTAGACTTGAGTCCATTCGCATCTTACTTGCTTATGCTAATCACCATGATATCACCTTGTACCAAATGGACATTAAAAGTGCTTTTCTAAATGGTGAAATTGAGGAGGAAGTTTATGTTAAGCAACCTCCTGGCTTTGTCAATCCTAAGAAACCTAATCATGTTTACAAACTTCACAAAGCCCTTTATGGTCTTAAACAAGCCCCTAGAGCATGGTATAAATGTTTGACCAAGTTTCTTATTGAAAAAGGCTTTGAAATTGGAAAAATTGATTCTACTCTTTTCACTAAAAGGGTTAACGGAGAACTATTTGTGTGCCAAATTTATGTTGATGATATTATATTTGGTTCAACTAACCCTCATTGTAGTGAGAAGTTTGGAAAGCTAATGTCGGAGAAGTTTGAGATGTCTATGATGAGTGAACTCAAATTCTTTCTTGCTTTGCAAATCAAGCAAACTAAGGAAGGTACCTTTGTCTCTCAAACAAAGTACACCAAGGACTTATTCAAGAAGTTCAATATGCAAGAATGCAAAGGTATGTCTACACCCATGCCTACTAGTGGACATCTTGATTTGAGCAAAGATGGTGAACCGGTTGATCAAAAAGTTTACCGCTCTATGATTGGTTCATTGTTATATCTATGTGCCTCTCATCTTAATATTATGCTAGGTGTGTGCATGTGTGCACGATATCAAGCGGCCCCTAAAAAGTGTCATCTTAAGGCTGTGAAAAGGATAGTGAGATACTTAATACACACACCAAATTTTGGCATTTGGTATCCTAAGAGGTCTTCTTTCGATCTTGTTGGTTACTTCGATTCGGACTATGCCGGAGACAAGGTTGATATTAAGTCCACTTCGGGTACTTGTCAATTTCTTGGTAGATCTCTTGTGTCTTGGTCCTCCAAGAAACAAAACTCGGTATCCTTATCCACCGCCGAAGCGGAATACATTGCTGCTGAATCATGTTGTGCTCAATTACTTTGGATGACCCAAACTCTTAAAGATTATGGGATATATGTGAAACATGTTCCATTGCTTTGTGACAATGAAAGTGCTATTAAGATTGCTCACAATCTCGTGCAACATTCTCGAACTAAGCATATTGAAGTTCATCATCATTTCATTCGAGATCTTGTTGCCAAAGGGGACATTGATCTTAAGCATGTTCGCACCGATAAGCAATTAGCGGATATATTTACCAAACCGCTTGATGAGAAAGTCTTTTGCCGTTTGAGAGGTGAATTGAACATCATTGATGCTTCAAACTTGGAGTAGGAACTCCATTTGGATACATGCAAGGCATGAGCCTTTGACTAATCCTTGATATTTCTTTCATGATGCTATCTATATGTCTTGGATATTTTTGCACCCTTGCATGCTATCTAACCCTTGTAGGTACTTGGATGAATCTAAATCCATGAGATTGCAACTCACTCACATCTTGAGCAATCTCTACATCATCAAGTCTCTACACAATGGTGGTTGAAGACAAGGAAGCACAAAACTCTTCAAACATATCCTTTGACAAATTCTACATTAAGATTTATGATTGTCATTTTGGATACACAAGTGCTCTTCCTTGCAAAGCTAACCCATGTAGGAAGATGAACTCAAATTCCAAGTGGTGCTCCCAACTCTTGATGATCAACATCAACCTTGAGCATCCCACACAAGTTCAACTACGTGATCAAGATCAACACCACCACCCAAGGTATGTTATTCCATCTTAGAGAAGCTTTACTCCAAGACATGGGTCAAAGCAACTCAACAAGATGTGAATACATCAAGATGCTTAAACGAAAAATGGTAACCCCATTTTAAGCTTAAACGATGAGTATGACCAAAGATCAAGTGACCTCACTTGACTCTCATGTCAATATACTCTAACATAGGTGACTTTGTCACCGCCCAATTCTAGATGAAGTTCACTTGTGTTTCCTCTTGCATTTGTCTCATGCATATGTGTTTTCCCCTTTCAAAAAAATTCATCTAGATATTTTCATTTCTTCTTGTTCTGCATTTTCTGCATCAAATTCTTTGCAAATCTTTCAGCAAATTCCTTGCAAATCCTTGTGAGATCTTAAGTGCCTAGTGAGCTGAGGTGACAAGTGTTTTCTCTGTGATGGACTCGGTCACACCGGTTTGTTTCTTTCGGTCAAACCGAATTCTCTCGATGCCACCGAAGCACACAACTCGGTGCTACCGATTTCACTACAGGAAAGACAACTTGCCACTTATTCCTGCAGTCTTTTTGCTCCAGCTCCACTCAATGACTCTTGTCCTCTACCAGCATCACATTCGACTTGCTTTGTGACTCAAGGACCAAACCCTTCTGCAATAAAACAAAAATCCAGAAGAGCCCTTCTTGAAAATTGATGTCAAAGGGGGAGAGAGAGAGAGATCACATCAAAGCTCTATGCTTAATCATTTCTATAGGGGGAGAGGATACTCAGGGGGAGTGTGTAAGAAACCCCAGATGTTTGGTGTTCAAGAGGAGAGAAGTTACATGTCTTTAAGAGGGGAAAGACATGTTCATATTTGATCATATTTGATTGCTTGCATTAGCTCTATTGTCTTTTCTTTTGCTCTGATTTTCTGTTCCCTATCTTCTCCCAATATCCCATGTTAGATTCAGGGGGAGCAAGACATCTAAGGGAAGGAAATCCTTGAATTCATTGCACATCTTTACTTTTGGGGACATGTCTATATCAAACAGAGTACTCAGTACTCACTCTTTACATGTCATCCCAGTCTTGGTACTTTTGTGGTTCTTTTGTTTGCTCTGGCTAGTAGATGTATCTGTGTTATCTAACCTTGTTTACTCAGGTTCATTCCCTTCTAAGCCAACTCAAGACCACAAGGTAAGTATATGCATCACAGTCATGTGTATGAGGATCTCTTGCTGTTGTACATACTGTTTGCAAGAAGGACTCATGAGCATGAAGTTACATTTTCTATATTCACATCATTTGCTCTGATGCATATAGCCAAGATACGTGTAACACATGGATTACTCTGTCATGCTTATGCATTCACATGCTCCTATGTTCCATATTTATATGATTGCATACATGTAGGGGGAGCCTTTGCATGTTACATGTCTTTCCAAAGCTTTACTTGTTGTTCTCTATATCTTTATCAAAAGCTTTGATGTATGTTGTCATCAATTACCAAAAAGGGGGAGACTGAAAGCACAAGTGCTCCCTGGATGGTTTTGCTAATCAATGTCAACATATCTCTTGTTGGACTAATGTTTCTATCTAGTATGTTTCAGATAAGTTCAACAATGGAGTGGCATGGACAAGAGGATGTGGAACCCCTTCAAAGTGATAAAGACAAAGGATTGGCTCAAGCTCAAAGTTCAGGACTCTACATTTTCTATTTTAGTGATCCAAGATCACACTGAGTCCATAGGAAAGCCAATACTATTAAGAGGGGATGAGGTGTTGCTTAATGGCTTGCTTGCTCAAAGTGCTTAGTGTTATGCTCGAAAGCCCTCAACCACTTTCTCACATCCACATATGTCCCAAACCCAAAAGTCCAACTCGGCCCCACCGAAATTTCATATCCGGAGCCACCGAGTTCAGTTGACATAGCCACTGCCAGAAACCCTAATCAAATTGGTCTCACCGAGATGGGATTGCAAACTCTCTGTTGCCTATTGCAGTCATTTCGGCTCACCGAAATTTGCAATCGGTCGCACAGAGATTGCAATGCAAACTCTCTGTCACCCCTTCATAACGTTTCGGTCTAACCAATATGAGCGAATCGGTCCCACCGAGTTTGCCTGACCAACTCTCTGTTAGTCTATTACCAAAAATGGTCTCACCGAGTTTGTGTAATCGGTCTCACCGAGATTACGTTATGCCCTAACCCTAACGAAATCGGTCCCACCGAGTTGATCCATTCGGTCCCACCGAAACACCTAACGGTCACATTATGAACCAAATCGGTCTGACCGAGTTCTCTGAATCGGTCCCACCGAGTTTGGTGATTTGTGTGTAACGGTTAGATTTTGTGTGGAGGATATATATACCCCTCCACCCACTCTTCATTCATGGAGAGAGCCATCAGAATATGCCTACACTTCCAATACATATTTTCTGAGAGAGAACCACCTACACTTGTGTTGAGGTCAAGATATTCCATTCCAACCACATAAATCTTGATCTCTAGCCTTTCCCAAGTTGCTTTTCACTCAAATCTTCTTTCTACCAAATCCAATCCTATGAGAGAGAGTTGAGTGTTGGAGAGACTATCATTTGAAGCACAAGAGCAAGGAGTTCATCATCAACACACCATTTTTACTTCTTGGAGAGTGGTGTCTCCTAGATTGGCTAGGTGTCACTTGGGAGCCTCCGACAAGATTGTGGAGTTGAACCAAGGAGTTTGTAAGGGCAAGGAGATCGCCTACTTCGTGAAGATCTACCCTAGTGAGGCAAGTCCTTCGTGGGTGACGGCCATGATGGAATAGACAAGGTTGCTTCTTCGTGGACCCTTCGTGGGTGGAGCCCTCCGTGGACTCGCGCAACCGTTACCCTTCGTGGGTTGAAGTCTCCATCAACGTGGATGTACGATAGCACCACCTATCGGAACCACGGATAAAAAATCTCCGTGTCTCCAAATTGCGTTTGCACACTCCAATCCCTTCTCTTTACATTCTTGCAACTTGCATGCTTTACTTTTCGCTGCTCATATACTCTTGTATGCTTGCATGCTTGCTTGATATGTATTGTGAATGTTTAAACTTGTGCTAAAACTCCACACCAACTTAGGAGAAATTAAAAACTGCAACTTTTTTTGATTTGAGTCTATTCATCCCCCCCCCTCTAGACACCTCTTCTCGATCCTTTCAATCTGCCCATTTGGGTCTTTTTATATTGGTATAGATGAGGTGAAGTATACATGTTCTTAACTCATGGTATTTGTTGCGGATTTACTGCTTATCCTATGATACATGGAAGGAAATCTCCCCGGAAACGAGCTATGCGCTTGGAGATCGCCAAGATTTGCGAAAAGATGCAAGATGGATCATGTGGAGAGTGAATCAGAGAAAACAGAGTCTGAAGAACCAGTGCGTGAGAAGAGGAAGCAGAGCAAGAGGGATGATAGGAAGGAAGCCATGAAAAAAAGAAGGAAATACCGTAAATATGATGAGGATCTGTCTGAAAGCGAGGAATCTCATTACAAGGCCGATAAAAGAAGCAAAAGTCATTTTAGGGAACATGACAACATGTCAGAAAGCGAAGATGGCAAAGACAGGAGGAGAACAAAAAGAAATTCAAAGTCAAAGAAGGACCCAGAAAGCAGTGAATTTGAATCCAGTTCAGAGAGCAATAATGTTGACAGAAAGAGGAAGAGGAAGTCTAGGAGATATGCTTCAAGTATGAGGGATGAAAGGTTTGACAAGGATAGGAATTACAAAGAAAGAAGAGATTATATGTCAGAAACCGAGGAGGCCAAAAGAAAGAAGGAAGGCCAAGGACAGAAGAGACGATCAAAGATTAGACAGTAAGCGTGATAAGCAGATGAAGAAGATAAAAAAAAAGAAGAAACATGTGAAGATCTTGGAGTCCAACTCTAGGACGGAGGAATCAGATATAGTCTAGAGGAGGAAGTACATGCACCAAAGAGGAACAGGAAATGCTGGAACCGGAGGAAATCATTGCCTCGAATGGACAGGCAGCAGAACACACAACCCAACACTGAGCATAGACCGGTATGTATAGTCTGCAGCAATATAAGCGAATCGATATCCACATTATCTACGTTTTCCTGAACATAACTGGTGACATGAATTAACATTCGTTAAAACAATGCAGGTCGTCGGGTTCAAGTGTGCGCCTCATAAAGTTCATGAAATTGTTAAACCACTTAATGAAACGCAAAGAGGATGGGTGGCTGAGCTTGGGTTTGCTCATTTTTTAGATATGCCAAATTGCCGTCTCCCAAAAGCCATAACTCTCTGGCTGATTGACCAGGTGGACTGGAACAAGAAACACTGATAATAAGAGGCAAGCACATTAAAATCAGGATGCTTGTCAAGAGGATGCTGGGAGTCCCAGATGGTAGGATAGAAGTTCCAATTCCTCGGCATGGCCCTGGCAAGCATAAGGTTAGGGATCCAACTGAAGAAGAAAAGGAATTCAGACAAGAGTCAAGAGGCAGTGGAAAGCCAGTTAAGCACTTTGTTGACGGACTGGTGTACATTTGTGGAAGGTTGCATAGCTGATGGTGTACGCATCTACAGGTAGTCTAGAGCTGCAAACATCAATGTGCATGGTTGTTTGCATGTTTTCCTGGTAAGTCACGGAATACTCAATCGTCAGCCACAACGGATGCGTGATTCATTTTACAATGCTACATGAGAACAGAACGTGTTTAATTCATCTACCGTTTTGGTGAAAAGCTGATATACATTGATATTGTACGATCGCCAATGCTTGTCGTCCCCGAAGGTGTCCCGCGTTTCAAGCATGTAACAACCAAGATGCTGGAGACACTAGACACGCTCGACATGAAAGTACAGGTACGAGGGAAGCACAACAGTAATAACCCAATACGTTGCGAACAACGAACAAGGGTAGACCATCTATCTAATAGCGTGCATTTGGGGCCAGGTCGTTTTTGCAGGTATCTAGGGGAGCATTGTTAATGCAGACGATTTAACAGACGAGGAGGATGATCCGACTATCAAAGATGGAACTACGGCAATGTTTGCGGAACTCACTGTTCCCGAACTGGCTGAGGCAATGCTATTCAATATAAATGTCTTAGTTACCACTTTGCAGAAGGCTTTTACATGGCATTCCAATCTGATCAATGTATGCCGTGATCACATTTACAGGACTTGAAGGCGTCGCTTGAGAGGATTGAGATGGAGTACATGCTAGCGAAGGCCCATGTGGAAAAGGAGAGAATGTCAAAGATTGCTGAACTAGCTAGATAAGAAGAGGAGAGATGGCAGGCTTGTTCTACTTGGGGGATGTACAGTCTGGCTTCAATACGGGAAAACCTCCACAAAGATCATTATTTGATGCTGCGGCAAACCTGTCTGACCGCCCGTCAACATCACTCACTGTTAGCAACAACGACGACAGGTTGCTCAGTTCTTCGTGTGATCTAGAGCTGGCTACCGCACATCAACTTGCTGGTGCTGCCCATCTGAGCCCACAAAATGATGGACTAGCTCAAGTACAGGATAACTAGATAAAAGAGAAATCAGGCTCTCACCCAGATGGCATCCAATTACCAAGCAATGATGTTTGCTCAAGCCAATACTGGGCGACGAGAAGCCAATGAGGTAGCCACTGATGCGGCAGAAAGTGTTGAAGCCGTGTGTGGCGACGAACCTTGACTAGCTGCTTGTCATCGCCATCCCTGCCGCCGGTGTGCCGTAGCACGCGATGCTAGTGCTGCTCCCCGCCAGAAGAAGTCACCTCCCTAGCTAGCCAGTACCATGTCCTGCTGCTGCTCGCCGCCGTGACATACTGCTGCTGCTTCTTGTGCACCTCGACGTGCTCGCGGAGATGCACGCACCACACATACTGCTGCCCCAATACGCATGTACTTTGTTCAAAAACAAATTACGCATGTACAAGCTAGCAGCCTAGCACACGCCACGCTGATTGGTTTGGACATCAAGGACGCACTCGCACATCTACCGTCTGCTGTCCGGTGAAAGTGAGACTGTCGCCGACGAGACCCAGCCCGTACGCTGCATTGACCGTGTAACATGCCAACTCACCATCGTTGCTTGCAAATGATTGCCACATTAGTTTGATATAAGGAGTATATGCGTAGCGTGATCGACGTGCGCGCAAGGCCGTTTACTAGCAGCAACCGTATGCAGCTTGTAAATATAAATTCAAGCAATGGCGACACGGCCACTAAACAATAAAGCCACGCAAGTTAGATGATCATCTTTTAATGAACCTTGACAACCGCGGGGCGCCTGCACGTCGACATGCTTCCCCCTATATAAGCAGTAGGAGCACCCCTCAAGGTCGCTGCAAGAACCTCAAGGAGCACTACTATAAGCAAGCTTTGATGGCCGCCATGGCTCGGAACCACCTCCTGCTCCTCCTTCTTGTCGGCGTAATCGTGCGCTATGCTCCGTTGCGTCCCCTGCGGCGGCCGGAAGAGCGCTTCTGCAGGATAGCAGCTCCGGCCATGTTATAAAGATTCGTTTCCGCACCATATTCATCGACGGTAGGGTTAAGATTCTTCCCAACCCGTAGTCACGACATGCCGGCGACTCATGCACCAATTTTTCGTGGCTTTCTCAATTGATCATTCCTTATTATTTCCCTTTTGTTTGTCGTGGATTTCTTTAAATTGATACTACTGTATATGTGTTCTGCCTGGAGCTTCACTGCTCAGCCTTGGGTGCATGCTGCCCGGTGGGTTGGTCTTGTATAATACTTCCTCTGTCTCATAATATAAAACATTATTACATCCAATATGTGAATATATTAGATGTAATAATGTCTTACATTATGCACAACTACATGTATTGATCATTCAGAATGATTAGATCCTAACCCTGTGTTTGACCTTGTGTTGGCTTACCATAATTCCGTTTGTCGTCAACTAGTTTGTGTTCGTTTGATTGATTTTTACGTGCTTCTATGTTTATTTTTCTACATTGATTTATAAAATTAACCCATCACAACATAGTTCAGTAACGACAAACTA
The DNA here is from genome assembly GCF_018294505.1 of Triticum aestivum. NCBI lineage: Eukaryota > Viridiplantae > Streptophyta > Magnoliopsida > Poales > Poaceae > Triticum > Triticum aestivum. The sequence continues at coordinate 82,439,359 of NC_057814.1, forward strand.
AACCTTAATCGTGGGACGATACAAGATACGAACATTGAATTCTTTGTATATAAATAATTTTTCACAACACTGAAAAATCCATACTATGACATGAAAGCAAACATAATCAGAGATGTTATGGAATTACTCAGAGGGAGATAATTGAAATTCATAATCTTGTACCATACGTCTTTCAACATTTAATAAAATGATGCAAGATTTATCTTTTTTGTTTCAATTTCTCGAAAAAGAAATGGAGCAGGAGAAAGTGACGGCTCAACAATGTGCCCACGGTGAGGTCAACCAGCCAGACCAGACGCATCATGTTTAAATTCTCCCATGGCCATCTAGGCCCCTTTGAAATGCAACAAGTGCAAATGGACTACATGACGGCTTCTTAACTACCTGTGCATTATGGAATTCCCGGAGAATGCTGAATTCACACTGGACTGTATATGAAAGCTATGTGATACTCGTGGAATGCAGCAGGCGGGAAAATTAACATATAATCACTCTGTTTTTATTTACTATGCATATTAGATTTGACTGAAGTCAAACTTCATAAAGTTTGACCAAGTTTATATAAATAAATATGAACCTTTACAATAACAACTATATGATGTGAAAATATATTCAATAATGAATCTAATGATATTAATTTTTTACTGTGTATGTTAATTATTTTGTTTAAAACTTTGTCAAAGTTTACAAAGTTTGACTTTGACAAGCTAATATGCGGAGTAAACAAAAACGGAGGGAGTATTATGTAAAAGCTTTAATAGTTTGACGTTTGTCTTTATTACTCACTCCGAGAATCGGAGCAAGTACTAGATTTTATGGTGTTTTTTTTTCAAGAGCATCTTTTAGATGATTTGAGTAAATTCCCTAAATGAGTGTACTCATAGGAGAGAGAAAAGATTGATAAAAGATTTGGAATGCCGAATTTCATTACCTAAGTCTCGTTGCTACATATTTTCATACAGACCGATTCATTAGCGAGTGAAATCATTGTTGGGGATCGTTGCAGAAATTAAAAAAAAATCTACGCATCACCAAGATCAATCTATGGAGAGACTAGCAATGAGAGAGGGGGGAGTGCATCTTCATATCCTTGAAGATCGCGATGCGGAAGCGTTACAAGAACGCGGATGAAGGAGTCGTACTCGCAGCGATTCAGGTCGCGGTTGATTCCGATCTAAGCGCCGAACAACGGCGCCTCCGCGTTCAACATACGTACAGCCCGGGGACGTTTCCTCCTTCTTGATCCAGCAAGGGGAGAGGAGAAGTTGAGGGAGAGCTCCGGCAGCACGACGGCGTGGTGGTGGAGCTTGCAGTTCTCCGGCAGGGCTTCGCCAAGCACTACGGAGGAGGAGGAGGTGTTGGGGAGGGAGAGGGTTGCGCCAGCGGAAGAGCTGCGGCTCCCATGCGCCTCCCCACTATATATAGGGGTGGAGGGGGCTGGTTTCTTGCCCTCCAAGTCCATTGGGGCGTTGGCAAAGGTGGGGGAAAGAAATCCCATCATTTCCCTTCCCCACCGATTGTTATCCCCCTTTTTTAGGGATCTTGATCTTATCCCTTCGGGATATGATCTTATTCCTTCTAAGGGGGGATCTTGGTGCGCCTTGACCAGGGGTGTGGGGCCTTGCCCCCACTACCCACGTTCATGTAGGTCACCCCATGCAGGTGGGCCCCACTCCGGAACCTTCTAGAACCTTCCCGGTACAATACCGAAAAATCCCGAACAATTTCCGGTGGCCAAAATAGGACTTCCCATATATAAATCTTTATCTCCGGACCATTCCGGAACTCCTCGTGATGTCCGGATCTCATCCGGGACTCCAAACAACATTCGGTAACTGCACACTAATTCCCATAACAACTCTAGCGTCACCGAACCTTAAGTGTGTAGACCCTACGGGTTCGGAATCATGCAGACATGACCGAGACAGCTCTCTGGCCAATAACCAACAGCGGGATCTGGATACCCATGTTGGCTTCCACATGTTCCACGATGATCTCATCGGATGAACCACGATGTCAGGGATTCAATCAATCCTGTATACAATTCCCTTTGTCGATCGGTACGTTACTTGCCCGAGATTCGATCGTCAGTATCCCAATACCTCGTTCAATCTCGTTACCGGCAAGTCACTTTTACTCGTTCTGTAACACATCATCCCGTGATCAACTCTTTGGTCACATTGAGCTCATTATGATGACGTCCTATCGAGTGGGCCCAGTGATACCTCTCCGTCACACGGAGTGACAAATCCCAGTCTCGATTCGTGCCAACCCAACAGACACTTTCGGAGATACCCGTAGTGTGCCTTTATAGCCACCCAGTTACGTTGTGACGTTTGGCACACCCAAAGTATTCCTATGGTATCCGGGAGTTGCACAATATCATGGTCTAAGGAAATGATACTTGACATTAGAAAAGCTTTAGCAGACGAACTACACGATCTTGTGCTATGCTTAGGATTGGGTCTTGTCCATCACATCATTCTCCTAATGATGTGATACCGTTGTCAACGACATCTAATGTCCATGGTCAGGAAACCGTAACCATCTATTGATCAACGAGCTAGTCAACTAGAGGCTTACTAGGGACATATTGTGGTCTACGTATTCACACATGTATTACGGTCTCCGGTTAATACAATTATAGCATGAATAATAGACAATTATCATGAACAAGGAAATATAATAATAACCATTTTATTGCCTCTAGGGCATATTTCCAATAGTCTCCCACTTGCACTAGAGTCAATAATCTAGTTCACATCACTATGTGATTGTAATGAATCCAACACCCATGGGGTTTGATCATATCTCGCTTGTGAGAGAGGTTATTAGTTAACGGGTCTGAACCTTTCAGATCCGTGTGTGCTTTACAAATCTTTATGTCATCTTGTAGATGCAGCTACATGCGCTACTTGGAGCTATTCCAAATAACTGCTCTACTATACGAATCCGGTTTACTACTCACAGTCATCCGGATTAGTGTCAAAGTTTGCATCGACGTAACCCTTTACGACGAACTCTTTTACCACCTCCATAATCGAGAAATTTCTTAGTCCACTAGTTACTAAGGATAAGTTTGACCGCTGTCATGTGATCCATTCCTGGATCACTCTTGTACCCCTTGATTGACTCATGGCAAGGCACACTTCAGGTGCGGTACACAGCATAGCATACTGTAGAGCCTACGTCTAAAGCATAGGGGACGACCTTCGTCCTTTCTCTCTCTTCTGCCGTGGTCAGATCTTGAGTCTCACTCAATGCTCAGACCTTATAACACAGTCAAGAACTCCTTCTTTGCTGATCTTATTTGAACTCCTTCAAAATCTTGTCACGGTATGTATTCATTTGAAAGTACTATTAAGTGTTTTTTGATCTATCCTTATAGATCTTGATGCTCAATGTTCAAGTAGCTTAATCCAGGTTTTCCATTGAAAAACACTTTTCAAATAACCCTATATGCTTTCCAGAAATTCTACATCATTTCTGATCAACAATATGTCAACAACATATACTCATCAGAAATTCTATAGTGCTCCCACTCACTTCTTCGGAAATACAAGTTTCTCATAAACTTTGTATAAACCCAAAATCTTTGATCATCTCATCAAAGCGTATATTCCAACTCCGAGATGCTTACTCCAGTCCTTAGAAGGATTGCTGGAGCTTTGCATGCTTGTTAGCATCTTTTAGGATTGACAAAAACCTTCTAGTTGTATCACATACAACCTTTCCTCAAGAAAATTGTCGAGGAAACAATGTTTTGACATCCTATCTGCAAGACTTCATAAATAATGCAGTAACTGCTAATACAATTCCAACAGACTCTTAGCATCGCTACGAGTGAGAAAGTCTCACCGCAGTCAACTCCTTGAACTTGTCAGAAAACATCTTAACGACAAGTCGAGCTTTCTTAATGGTGATACTTACCATCATTGTCCGTCTTCCTTTTAAAATCCATCTGTACCCAATAGCCTTACGACCATCAAGTAGTTCTTCCAAAGTCTATACTTTGTTTTCACACATGGATCCTCTCGGATTTTATGGCCTCGAGCCATTTGTCGGAATCCGGGCCCACCATCGTTTCTCCATAGCTCGTAGGTTCATTGTTGTCTAGCAACATGACCTCCAAGACAGGATTACGTACCACTCTGAAATAGTACGCATCCTTGTCGACCTACGAGGTTTGGTAGTGACTTGATCCAAAGTTTCATGATCACTATCATCAGGTTCCACTTCAATTGGTGTAGGCGCTACAGGAACAACTTCCTGTGCCCTGCTACACACTGGTTGAAGTGACGGTTCAATAACCTCATCAAGTCTCCACCATCCTCCCACCCAATTCTTTCGAGAGAAACTTTTCCTCGAGAAAGGACTCATTTCTAGAAACAATCACTTTTGCTTCCGGATCCGAAATAGGAGGTATACCCAACTGTTTTGGGTGTCCTATGAAGATGCATTTATCCGCTTTGGGTTCGAGCTTATCAGGCCAAACCCTTTTCACATAAGCGTCGCAGCCCCAAACTTTTAAGAAATGACAGCTTAGGTTTCTCTAAACCATAGTTCATACGGTGTCATCTCAACGGAATTACGTGGTGCCCTATTTAAAGTGAATGCGGTTGTCTCTAATGCCTAACCCATAAACGATAGTGGTAATTCGATAAGAGACATCATGGTTTGCACCACATCCAATAGGGTGCAGCTATGATGTTCAGACACACCATCACACTATGGTGTTCCAGGCGGCATTAGTTGTGAAACAATTTCCACAATGTCTTAGTTGTGTACCAAACACGTAACTCAGATATTCATCTCTATGATCATATCATAGACATTTTATCCTCTTGTCACGACGATCTTCAACTTCACTCTGAAATTACTTGAACCTTTCAATAATTCAGACTTGCGTTTCATCAAGTAAATATACTTAGAATCTACTCAAATCATCTGTGAAGTAAGAGCATAACGATATTCACTGCGTGCCTCAGCACTCATTGGATTGCACACATCAAATGTATTACTTCCAACAAGTTGCTCTCTTGTTTCATCTCACTGAAAACGAGGCCTTTCAGTCATCTTGCCCATGTGGTATGATTTGCATGTCTCAAGTGATTCAAAATCAAGTGAGTCCAAACGATCCATCTGCATGGAGTTTCTTCATGCGTATAAACCAATAGACATGGTTCGCATGTCTCAAACTTTTCAAAAAACGAGTGAGTCCAAAGATCCATCAACATGGAGCTTCTTCATGCGTTTTTACCAATATGACTCAAATGGCAGTGCCACAAGTATGTGGTACTATCATTACTATCTTATATCTTTTGGCATGAACATGTGTATCACTACGATCGAGATTCAATGAACCATTCATTTTAGGTGCAAGATCATTGAAGGTATTATTCAAATAAACAGAGTAACCATTATTCTCCTTAAATGAATAACCGTATTGCGATAAACATAATCCAATCATGTCTATGCTCAACGCAAACACCAAATAACAATTATTTAGGTTTAACACCAATCTCGATGGTAGAGGGAGCGTGTGATGTTTGATCACATCAACTTTGGAAACACTTCCAACACATATCGTCATCTCACCTTTAGCTAGTTTCCGTAGCCTTTTATTTCGAGTTACTAACACTTAGCAACCGAACCGGTATTCATTACCCTGGTGCTACTAGGAGTACTAGTAAAGTACACATTAATATAACGTATATCCAAATACTTCTGTCGACCTTGCCAGCCTTCTCATCTACCAAGTATCTAGGGTAGTTCTGCTTCAGTGACCGTTCCCCTTATTTCAGAAGCACTTAGTCTCGGGTTTGGGTTCAACCTTGGGTTTCTTCACTAGAGCAGCAACTGATTTGCTGTTTCATGAAGTATCCCTTTCTTAACCTTGCCCTTCTTGAAACTAGTGGTTTTACTAACCATCAACAATTGATGCTCCTATTTGATTTCTACTTTTGCGGTGTCGCGAATAGCTCAAGGATCATCATATATACCCTGATATGTTATAGTTCATCACGAAGCTCTAGCAGCTTGGTGGCAGTGACTTTGGAGAACCATCACTATCTCATCTGGAAGATTAACTCCCACTCGATTCAAGCGACTGTAGTACTCATACAATCTGAGCACATGCTCAACGATTGAGCTTTTCTCCTTAGTTTGCAGGCTTAAGAAACTTGTCAGATGTCTCATACCTCTTGACGTGGGCACTAGCCTGAAATCCCAATTTTAGTCCTTGGAACATCTCATATGTTCTGCGATGTTTCAAAAACGTCTTTGGTGCCTGAATTCTAAACCATTTAGCATTACGCGCTAAACTATCCACAACCGACGCTCGAGGTTCAGCACATTGAGTGGTGCATTAAGGACATAATCCTTCTGCGCAGCAATGAGGACAATCCTCAATTTACAGACCCAATCCGCATAATTGCTACTGTCAACTCTCAACTAAATTTTCTCTAGGAACATATCTAAAATAGTAGAACCAAAGCGTGAGCTACGACATAATTTGCAAAGACCTTTTGACTATGTTCATGATAATTAAGTTCATCTAATCAAATTATTTAATGAACCCACTCAGATAGACATCCCTCTAGTCATCTAAGTGATACATGATCCGAGTCAACTAGGCCGTGTCCGATCATCACGTGAGACGGACTAGTCATCATCGGTGAACATCTTCATGTTGATCGTATCCACTATACGACTCATGTTCGACCTTTCAGTCTCTTGTGTTCCGAGGCCATGTCTGTACATGTTAGGCTCGTCAAGTCAACCTAAGTGTTTTGCATGTGTAAATCTGGCTTACACCCGTTGTATGCGAACGTTAGAATCTATCACACCCGATCATCACGTGGTGCTTTGAAACAACGAACTTTCGCAACGGTGCACAGTTAGGGGGAACACTTTCTTGAAATTTTATGAGGGATCATCTTATTTATGCTACAGTCGTTCTAAGCAAATAAGATGTAAACATGACAAACATCACATGCAAATCATAGAGTGACATGATATGGCCAATATCATCTCGCGCCTTTGATAATCTTTGAGGCGCGGCATGATCACCTTCGTCACCGGCATGACACCATGATCTCCATCATCGTGTCTTCATGAAGTTGTCTCGCCAACTATTACTTCTACTACTATGGCTAACGGTTAGCAATAAAGTAAAGTAATTACATGGCATTTTCAATGACACGTAGGTCATACAATAAATTAAGACAACTCCTATGGCTCCTGCCGGTTGTCATAATCATCGACATGCAAGTCGTGATTCCTATTACAAGAACATGATCAATCTCATACATCACATATATATAATTCATCACATCCTTTTGGCCATATCACATCACATAGCATACCCTGCAAAACAAGTTAGACGTCCTCTAATTGTTGTTGCATGTTTTACGTGGCTGCTATGGGTTTCTAGCAAGAACGTTTCTTACCTACGCAAAAGCCACAACGGTGATATGCCAATTGCTATTTACCCTTCATAAGGACCCTTTTCATCGAATCCGATCCGACTAAAGTGGGAGAGACTGGCACCCGCTAGCCACCTTATGCAACAAGTGCATGTCAGTCGATGGAACCTGTCTCACGTAAGCGTACGTGTAAGGTCGGTCCGGGCCGTTTCATCCCACGATGCCGCCGAATCAAGATAAGACTAGTAACGGTAAGCAAATTGAACAAATCATCGCCCACAACTACTTTGTGTTCTACTCGTGCATAGAATCTACGCATAGACCTAGCTCGGATACCACTGTTGGGGATCGTTCCAGAAATTAAAAAATTTCTACGCATCACCAAGATCAATCTATGGGGAGACTAGCAACGAGAGAGAGGGGAGTGCATCTTCATACCCTTGAAGATCGCGATGCGGAAGCGTTATAAGAACGCGGATGAAGGAGTCGTACTCGTAGCGATTCAGATCGCGGTTGATTCCGATCTAAGCGCCGAACAATGGCGCCTCCGCGTTCAACACACGTACAGCCCAGTGACGTCTCCTCCTTCTTGATCCAGCAAGGGGAGAGGAGAAGTTGAGGGAGAGCTCCGGCAGCACGACGGCGTGGTGGTGAAGCTTGCAGTTCTCCGGCAGGGCTTCGACAAGCACTACGAAGGAGGAGGTGTTGGGGAGGGAGACGGCTGCGCCAGCGGAAGGGGTGCGGCTCCCATGCGCCTCCCAACTATATATAGGGGTGGAGGGGCTGGTTTCTTGCCCTCCCAGTCCATTGGGGCGTTGGCAAAGGTGGGGGAAAGAAATCCCATCATTTCCCTTCCCCACTGATTGTTATCCCCCTTTTTTAGGGATCTTGATCTTATCCCTTCGGGATATGATCTTATTTCTTCTAAGGGGGGATCTTGGTGCGCCTTGAACAGGGGTGTGGGGCCTTGCCCCCACTAACCACGTTCATGTGGGTCCCCCATGCAGGTGGGCCCCGCTCCGAAACCTTCTAGAACCTTCCCGGTACAATACCGAAAAATCCCGAACATTTTCCGGTGGCCAAAATAGGACTTCCCATATATAAATCTTTACCTCCGGACCATTCCGGAACTCCTCGTGACGTCCGGGATCTCATCCGGGACTCCGAACAACATTCGGTAACTGCACACTAATTCCCATAACAACTCTAGCGTCACCGAACCTTAAGTGTGTAGACTCTACGGGTTCGGGAATCATGCAGACATGACCGAGACAGCTCTCTGGCCAATAACCAACAGCGGGATCTGGATACCCATGTTGGCTCCCACATGTTCCACGATGATCTCATCGGATGAACCACGATGTCAGGGATTCAATCAATCCTGTATACAATTCCCTCTGTCAATCGGTACGTTACTTGCCCGAGATTCGATCGTTAGTATCCCAATACCTCGTTCAATCTCGTTACCGGCAAGTCACTTTTACTCGTTCCGTAACACATCATCCCGTGATCAACTCTTTGGTCACATTGAGCTCATTATGATGATGTCCTACCGAGTGGGCCCAATGATACCTCTCCGTCACACGGAGTGACAAATTCCTGTCTCGATTCGTGCCAACCCAACAGACACTTTCGGAGATACCCGTAGTGTGCCTTTATAGCCACCCAGTTACTTTGTGACGTTTGGCACACCCAAAGCATTCCAACGGTATCCGGGAGTTGCACAATCTCATGGTCTAAGGAAATGATACTTGACATTAGAAAAGCTTTAGCAGACGAACTACACGATCTTGTGCTATGCTTAGGATTGGGTCTTGTCCATCACATCATTCTCCTAATGATGTGATCCCGTTATCAACGACATCCAATGTCCATGGTCAGGAAACCGTAACCATCTATTGATCAACGAGCTAGTCAACTAGAGGCTTACTAGGGACATATTATGGTCTACGTATTCACACATGTATTATGGTCTCCGGTTAATACAATTATAGCATGAATAATAGACAATTATCATGAACAAGGAAATATAATAATGACCATTTTATTATTGCCTCTAGGGCATATTTCCAACAAGCATGTCTATTCGCAGTTTATGTCATCGATAAAATTTTGAATCAAACATGTCTGTTAACAATTCAGAATAAAATTTCCAGCATCCCACATGTCTTCTAAATTTAAAATAAAATTATAAGTGGACATCTTTATTAAATTTAAAGAGATCAAAAACTAAATTGGTTGGATCAATGATGATCTCAGTTGGCAAAGTCAAGGATGTTTCCGGTGCATGCCTTTTCACTCTGAAGTAAACATACAAACCTGCCATAATTTCTCGGAAATCCGGAGAAACTAGGGTGCATGATGAGGTTATTCCTGCTGGTGTCACCTAATTAACAACAAAAACAAAAGGAGTAAATACTACAATATGTATATTGCCGAACAATACATGCACTTTCAACTTAACTTTTTTTCAAATCTTCTTATGTTACTTATTCTTATATTCCACAGTGGGCCTTCGTTTCCGTTTTACATAGGTGACCCAGGACAAGTGAAGGGATTAAAGAAAGGAAGTCGAACAATGCACACCATCAGACGTGGTATACAAAATCAAAAATAAATAAATTTTGCTTTGGATTATAGGACATATTCGATTTTTTTCATTTAATAACTTTTGTTTGTGTAACAGAGTGGATTTAATCTAACTTTATTATTTACTATCATTTAAACTAAAATGATCAACAGAGAATTAAGGAAGGAAAAAGCCGGTCCATGATACGCATACTTTCTAGGAGATTGCAGCAATATGTATACGTATCCACATGAATATCACATCATTGAAACACAAATTACAGTAACTAATACCAATCCAAAGTTTATTACAATAATTTTTATACAAGAGTAATATTACATACCATACATTGAAAATGACAGCGGAAGAGTATGACAACCCTAAGAGAGTGAGAACAAAACAAAGCGTAACAGAAGACGGTCACATCCACCAACAGAGCTGCAAGGGCGCAAGGCCAAGCGAGGTTAAAAACCTTCTGGACATCTTGACGACTAGTGAACCGAACTCCTAATAGAGAAGCACTTCACTGAACAATGGGAGCAAAGGAAGGAGTGAGTACATAGGATGTACAACAAGACTTACTTTAGTAGTTGTATTAAGTTCAATACTTAATTAGGGCATCTTCAACATTGGCCCGCAAATTCGCTCCCACATCCGTCAAAGGACACTGATGCGGGATCCGGCCATCCAGCGCTATTCATGTACATTTCAAGCCGGGTTTCAACAAACCGGATAAAGTTTATTAAAGTTCGGATAGAAAATAGCATAAATCATCCATATATAACATGCAAATAAGTCTAGTACAACAATGGTTCAATTTCAACTGGATGTTCAACAAGTTTTTCATGAACGAATCACGTCGTCTCACACATACTGCCCTTATACAGCTTCATCCAACAGTATAGTACATAAATGGCCGTCCCTCTCATGTGGTACATCACGGCGGTGCGTACAGGCTACACAATATGTATAGCAATATTGAGTGAATGAATGATTCAATTAACAAGTTGAGCAAGAAGAAGCAAAACTTACAATCTCCTCTCTTGATGCGCGCAATGGCCACCTTGCCTCCAGCCGATCAACCGTGTCACAAAACTTGGTAACGCTGGCCTGGATGGTGTACCATCAATACGATAACGACTTCATATTGTGTTTTTGGATGATGTGCATGTCGGAGGGTGCAATGTGCTTTCGACTTCATATTGTGTTTTTGGATGATGTGCATGTCGGAGGGTGCAATGTGCTTTCGACTTCATATTGTGTTTTTGGATGATGTGCATGTCGGAGAGCCCCCTTCTGCTTCTGCCTATGACAAGACAGATAGGGGGAAAGGCAGGGAGGCGCGTGTCGTTCAGCCGGCGGGAAGACACCTTATTCTTGGAGACAAGTCGATCCAGCAGGGCAACGACAAAATGTACAACAGTACGAACAAGCCGGTGGTGAGACAGCGTGGGAAGCTTCGTGTCCGTGTTGGCGCAGGATGGTGGTCGGTCTGGTGGCGAGCTCCGAAGTGTCTGAGGTAGAGGCTGTGATCGGGAGAAATCCCTGTTGGCTTGGCCGACACCGACGCGGTGGCGCCTGAGGGTGCTGTCGGACCTTCCTGGAGGGCGTCGGGGCTACCCTTCCTCTCTCCTCGCCGCGTACCGGGGGAAACCCTTGGCAGCAGCGTCGTCATCGTCGCGTCCCTTCTTGGAGGTGTTGTTTGGTACCGGCGCTTTGGAGTCTCGGAGCTTGGTGGGCGATCTTCGGTGGACGCAGCGGTCACGAGGCTTCGTCGTTTTTGTCGATCCGCCGTTATCGGCATTTGTTTCTTTTCTTTTTTTCTCTTTCTTTTCTTTTGGGCGTGTTTGTGCTGCTTTCACCCTAGTCCCTATCGTTGATTGTATCGGATAGTTGTTTTATAATACAAAGCGGGGAACCCTTTTTATTAACAAGCCGGTGAAGCTGGAAACAGCCGAGGTACGCGTACAAGGAGCACGGCAATGTAATTAAGGTGCTGTTCTTGTGACACCTCAGCTGCCGTGTGCTGTCCGGTGAGATTGTCGCTTACGAAACCCAGCCCGTATGCTGCATTGACCATGTAAGATGCCAACTCATAATCGTTGCTTGCACATGATTGCTGTCAGACCTGACGCTCGAGCTCACACGAGAGAGGAAGACGAAGATGTTTGTGCCACGTTCGAAGTTGCAGCTTTTCTACTCTGTATTTATCTTCTTATCCAGCGATTACATAGCTAACAGAAAAACGAAAAACTAGGCCACGTCCGGGTCGTGAGTGCTGCCATCCCAGCGCTCCCCGCGCGTCGCCTGTGGTGCGGCCATGACCATCTCCTTCGTGCCATCCCACGATCAGGTCAGAGCCGCAGGTTCAGCTAACAAACTACGTCCGAGTCGCAGCTCGGCTTATTTCTGAAGAAAGCAAACTACTGTCGAAACTGACAGAGAAAACAAACACCTATGCCTGACGAAACTGAAACTTACTTCAGCAGCTGTTAACTGACATTCTCCCCATTAATCAGCTGCTGATGTCGATCATGCCCAACTTCTCTCGCAACTCCTAGAACTTCACCCGTGGCAGAGCCTTGGTCATGATGTCAGCCAGTTGCTCGCCGGTGTGGATGTAGTCGACGGCGATCCTTCCATCTTGCACACACTCACGGATGAAGTGAAACCGCGTCTCGATGTGCTTGGTTCTGTCATGGAAGACAGGATTCTTGCAAAGTTGGATTGCTGACTTGTTGTCGATGAGCAGTGGTGTTGCACTCCCTGGATCTCCCAATAGATCACAAAGCATCCGCCGGAGCCAGACGCCTGTGCACGCGGATGTGGTTGCCGCCATGTACTCGGCTTCGCATGACGAGAGGGCGATCACCTTCTGCTTCTGGGACTGCCAGCTGATCACACTCTTGCCGAACACAAACACCGTCCCTGAGGTGCTCTTCCTGTCATCAACATCGCCGGCGAAGTCCGCATCACTGTAACCAACCAGCTGCGGCTCCGGCTCACCTTTCTTGTATCTGCACCCATAGTTCAGGGTGCCTACAACATACCTTAGTAGCTGCTTCACCGCCGCCCAGTGCTCTGTTGTGGGCGCCTCCATGAACCTGCTGACAAAGCCAACCGCAAATGAGATGCCCGGTCGCGAGTGCACCAGGTAGCAGAGGCTGCCGACGATGCTGCGGTAGAGCTTTCTGTCCACTGGCGGGCTCGTGCTTTCTTTGCTCAACTTCAGGCGCGGCTCCATCGGGACGTGTACTGGATTGCAGCCTGTAAGTCCGGCCTTGTCCACGATCTTGGCCGCGTAGCTTGCCTGCTTGAGGGTGATCGCGTCGTCTCCTTGGTGTACCTCGATCCCGAGGGAGTAGCTCAGCAGCCCGAGGTCGCTCATGGAGAAGACGGACTGCATCTGATGCTTGAACTGCGCGATGGCCTCCATGCTTGAGCCAGTGACGACGAGATCGTCGACGTAGACCCCCAGCAGCAGCCGCTCGTCGCCATTGCACCTCATGTACACGGCGTGCTCCGATGGGCTCTTTTGAAAACCGAGCGACACTAGCGTATCGTCCAGCTTGATGTTCCAAGCGCGCGGCGCTTGACAGAGCCCATACAGTGCTTTGGACAGACGGAGCACCTTATCTTCCTCGCCAGGGCACTCAAAGCCAGGCGGCTGCACAATGTATACCTCCTCCTGCAGCTCTCCGTTGAGGAAGGCGGATTTGACGTCCAGATGATGCACCTCCCAGCCTGCCTGTGCAGCGATTGCAAGCAGTAACCGCACGGACTCGAGCCGCACGACCGGAGCGAACACCTCGTCGTAGTCCACGCCCGGCCGCTGCGCGTATCCCTTCGCGACCAGCCTTGCTTTGTGCTTGATGACCTCTCCGGCGGAGTTCTTCTTCAGCTTGAAAACCCACTTCAGCCCGATGGCCTGTTTGCCGGCGGGGAGCGTGGCGAGCGTCCACGTCTTGTTCTCATCAATGGACTGGAGCTCATCCAGCATGGCCGCCCGTCAGGCTGCGTGCGGTTCCGCCTCCTCGAATGTGTTTGGCTCCTCTCCAGCCACAAGGAGTAGCTCGGCCGGATCCAGGGTCACCGGCTCAGCTTCTTCGAGAACGGTGTCGACCGAGCGGTAGCGTCGTGGCGCCTCATGGGTGCCCAACGCGGTGTCCGGCGTGGCTCCAGGAGGGGTGAGACGTACCCATCCCTCACGCCCTTTCCCTTGTACACCACAGGTTCGGGGTTGTGGGTGTGTACTGGCGTGTCTCCGCGCACCGCGGACGCGGGCGATGCACCCCCAGATGGAGTGTGGGCGCGCACCGGCGTGTCTGGACTCGCCGCGCTCGCAGGTGTTGTCATTGCCTGCTCCGGCTGCTGCGTCAGGGCCACCGTGGGCGCGAATTCGATGACGAAAGTGCCCTCCCCCGGAGTCGCTGTCTGCCAGTCCCAGATCGCCGACTCGTCGAAGACGGCGTCGCGAGTAACGTGCACTCGCTTGCCCACGGGATCGTAGACGCGCCACGCCTTGGATTGTCCGTGCTCGTACCCGATGAAGACAGTGCGCAGGCTGCGGTCGTCCAGCTTCTTGAGGCCTGGCCGTGTCACCTTGGTGTGTGCGACGCAGCCGAACGTGTGGAACTAGCTCACCGCCGGCTTGTCGCCGTGACAGGCTTCATACGGCGTCATGCCGCGCACTGCCTTCGTGGGCGCGCAGTTGAGCAGGTGAACAGCGGTGGTCACCGCCTCCCCCCAGAACTCGTTCGGCACTCCCTTTGCCTTCAGGAGACACCGTGCCGTCCCGACGACGGTCTGGTTCTGGCGCTCTACGATGCCGTTTTGCTGCGGCGAGTACGGGGCAGTGAGCTGCCGGCGTACACCTCGGTCAGCGCAGTACTCCCCGAACTCCGTTGAGGTGAATTTTGTTGGGGAAGGTAGTAATTTCAAAAAATTTCCTACGCACACGCAAGATCATGGTGATGCATAGCAACGAGAGGGGAGAGTGTTGTCCACATACCCTCGTAGACCGATAGAGGAAGCGTTATCACAACGCGGTTGATGTAGTCGTACGTCTTCACGATCCGACCGATCAAGTACCGAACGCACGGCACCTCCGAGTTCTACACACGTTCAGCTCGATGACATCCCTCGAACTCCGATCGAGCCGAGTGTTGAGGGAGAGTTTCGTCAGCACGACGGCGTGTTGACGATGATGATGTTCCACCGACGCAGGGCTTCGCCTAAGCTCCGCAACGGTATTATCGAGGTGTAATATGGTGGAGGGGGGCACCGCACACGGCTAAGAGATCTCAAGGATCAATTGTTGTGTCTATGGGGTGCCCCCCTGCCCCCGTATATAAAGGAGCAAGGGGGAGGCAGCCGGCCAAGGGGAGAGGTGCGCCAAAGGGGGGAGTCCTACTCCCACCGGGAGTAGGACTCCTCCTTTCCTTGTGGGAGTAGGAGAAGGAAAGGGGGAAGGAGAAAGAAGGAAGGGTGCGCCCCCCTTCCCTAGTCCAATTCGGACCAGACCATGGGGAGGGGTGCGGCCACCTTTTGAGGCCTTTCTCTCCTTTCCCTATGGCCCATTAAGGCCCGATACGAATTCCCGTAACTCTCCCGTACTCCGAAAAATACCCGAATCACTCGGAACCTTTCCGAAGTCCGAATATAGTCGTCCAATATATCGATCTTTACGTCTCGACCATTTCGAGACTCCTCGTCATATCCCCGATCTCATCCGGGACTCCGAACTCCTTCGGTACATCAAAACTCAATAAAACTGTCATCGTAACGTTAAGCATGCGGACCCTACGGGTTCGAGAACTATGTAGACATGACCGAGACACGTCTCCGGTCAATAACCAATAGCGGGACCTGGATGCCCATATTGGCTCCCACATATTCTACGAAGATCTTTATCGGTCAGACCGCATAACAACATACGTTGTTCCCTTTGTCACCGGTATGTTACTTGCCCGAGATTCGATCGTCGGTATCTCGATACCTAGTTCAATCTCGTTACCGGCAAGTCTCTTTACTCGTTCCGTAACACATCATCCCGCAACTAACTCATTAGTCACAATGCTTGCAAGGCTTATAGTGATGTGCATTACCGAGTGGGCCCAGAGATACCTCTCCGACAATTGGAGTGACAAATCCTAATCTCGAAATACGCCAACCCAACAAGTACCTTTGGAGACACCTGTAGAGCACCTTTATAATCACCCATTTACGCTGTGACGTTTAGTAGCACACAAAGTGTTCCTCCGGTAAACGGGAGTTGCATAATCTCATAGTCATAGGAACATGTATAAGTCATGAAGAAAGCAATAGCAACATACTAAACGATCGAGTGCTAAGCTAACGGAATGGGTCAAGTTAATCACGTCATTCTCCTAATGAGGTGATCTCGTTAATCAAATGACAACTCATGTCTATGGCTAGGAAACATAACCATCTTTGATTAACGAGCTAGTCTAGTAGAGGCATACTAGTGACACTCTGTTTGTCTATGTATTCACACATGTATTATGTTTCCGGTTAATACAATTCTAGCATGAATAATAAACATTTATCATGATATAAGGAAATATATAATACTTTATTATTGCCTCTAGGGCATATTTCCTTCAGTCTCCCACTTGCACTAGAGTCAATAATCTAGTTCACATCGCCATGTGATTTAACATCAACAATTCACATCACCATGTGATTAACACCCATAGTTCACATCTCTATGTGACCAACACTCAAAGGGTTTACTAGAGTCAATAATCTAGTTCACATCGCTATGTGATTAACACCTAAAGAGTACTAAGGTGTGATCATGTTTTGATTGTGAGATAATTTTAGTCAACGGGTCTGTCACATTCAGATCCGTAAGTATTTTGCAAATTTCTATGTCTACAATGCTCTGCTCAGAGCTACTCTAGCTAATTGCTCCTACTTTCAATATGTATCTAGACCGAGACTTAGAGTCATCTAGATTAGTGTCAAAACTTGCATCGACGTAACTCTTTACGACGAACCTTTTGTCACTTCCATAATCGAGAAACATATCCTTATTCCACTAAGGATAATTTTGACCGTTGTCCAGTGATCTACTCCTAGATCACTATTGTACTCCCTTGCCAAAATTAGTGTAGGGTATACAATAGATCTGGTACACAGCATGGCATACTTTATAGAACCTATGGCCAAGGCATAGGGAATGACTTTCATTCTCTTTCTATCTTCTGCCGTGTTCGGGCTTTGAGTCTTACTCAATTTCACACCTTGTAACACAGGCAAGAACTCTTTCTTTGACTGTTCTATTTTGAACTACTTCAAAATCTTGTTAAGGTATGTACTCATTGAAAAAACTTATCAAGCGTCTTGATCTATCTCTATAGATCTTGATGCTCAATATGTAAGCAGCTTCACTGAGGTCTTTCTTTGAAAAAACTCCTTTCAAACACTCCTTTATGCTTTGCAGAATAATTCTACATTATTTCTGATCAACAATATGTCATTCACATATACTTATCAGAAATGCTGTAGTGCTCCCACTCACTTTCTTGTAAATACAGGCTTCACCGCAAGTTTGTATAACTCTATATCCTTTGATCAACTTATCAAAGTGTATATTCCAACTCTGAGATGCTTGCACCAGTCCATAGATGGATCGCTGGAGCTTGCATATTTTGTTAGCACTTTTAGGATTGACAAAATCTCCTGGTTGCATCATATACAACTCTTCTTTAATAAATCCATTAAGGAATGTAGTTTTGTTTATCCATTTGCCAGATTTCATAAAATGCGGCAATTGCTAACATGATTCAGACAGACTTTAAGCATAGATACGAGTGAGAAACTCTCTCATCGTAGTCAACACCTTGAACTTGTCGAAAACCTTTTGCGACAATTCTAGCTTTGTAGATAGTAACACTACTATCAGCGTCTGTCTTCCTCTTGAAGATCCATTAATCTCAATGGCTCGCCGATCATCGGGCAAGTCAACCAAAGTCCATACTTTGTTATTCATACATGGATCTTATCTCAGATTTCAAGGCTTCAAGCCATTTCCCGGAATCTGGGCTCATCATCGCTTCCTCATAGTTCGTAGGTTCGTCATGGTCTAGTAACATAACCTCCAGAACAGGATTACCGTACCACTCTGGTGCGGATCTTACTCTGGTTGACCTACGAGGTTCAGTAATAACTTGATCTGAAGTTCCATGATCATCATCATTAACTTCCTCACTAATTGGTGCAGGAGTCACAGGAACAGATTTCTGTGATGAACTACTTTCCAATAAGGGAGCAGATACAGTTACCTCATCAAGTTCTACTTTCCTCCCACTCACTTCTTTCGAGAGAAACTCCTTCTCTAGAAAGGATCCATACTAAGCAACGAATGTCTTGCCTTCGGATCTGTGGTAGAAGGTGTACCCAACTGTCCCCTTTGGGTATCCTATGAAGATACATTTCTCCGATTTGGGTTTGAGCTTATCAGGATGAAACTTTTTCACATAAGCATTGCAACCCCAAACTTTAAGAAACGACAACTTTGGTTTCTTGCCAAACCACAGTTCATAAGGCGTCGTCTCAACGGATTTTGATGGTGCCCTATTTAACGTGAATGTAGCTGTCTCTAATGCATAACCCCAAAACGATAGTGGTAAATTGGTAAGAGACATCATAGATTGCACTATATCCAATAAAGTACGGTTATGACGTTCGGACACACCATTACACTGTGGTGTTCCAGGTGGCGTGAGTAGTGAAACTATTTCACATTGTTTTAGCTGAAGGCCAAACTCGTAACTCAAATATTTTACCTCTGCGATCATATCGTAGAAACTTTTATTTTCTTGTTACGATGATTCTCCACTTCACTCTGAAATTCTTTGAACTTTTCAAATGTTTCAGACTTGTGTTTCATCAAGTAGATATACCCATATCTGCTCAAATCATCTGTGAAGGTCAGAAAATAATGATACCTGCTACGAGCCTCAATATTCATCGGACCACATACATCTGTATGTATGATTTTCAACAAATCTGTTGCTCTCTCCATAGTTCCGGAGAACGGCGTTTCAGTCATCTTGCCCATGAGGCACGGTTCGCAAGCATCAAGTGATTCATAATCAAGTGATTCCAAAATCCCATCAGTATGGAGTTTCTTCATGCGCTTTACACCAATATGACCTAAACGGTAGTGCCACAAATAAGTTGCACTATCATTATTAACTTTGCATCTTTTGGCTTCATTATTATGAATATGTGTATCACTACGATCGAGATCCAACAAACCATTTTCGTTGGTGTGTATGACCATAGAAGGTTTTTATTCATGTAAACAGAACAACAATTGTTTTCTAACTTAAATGAATAACCGTATTGCAATTAACATGATCAAATCATATTCATGCTCAACGCAAACACCAAATAACACTTATTTAGTTTCAACACTAATCCCGAAAGTACAGGGAGTGTGCGATGATGATCATATCAATCTTGGAACTACTTCCAACATACATCGTCACCTCGCCTTTTACTAGTCTCTGTTTATTCTGCAACTCCCGTTTCGAGTTACTACTCTTAGCAACTGAACCAGTATCAAATACCGAGGGGTTGCTATAAACACTAGTAAAGTACACATCAATAACTTGTATATCCAATATACCTTTGTTCACTTTGCCATCCTTCTTATCCACCAAATAGTTGGGGTAGTTCCGCTTCCAGTGACCAGTCCCTTTGCAGTAGAAGCACTTAGTCTCAGGCTTAGGACCAGACTTAGGCTTCTTCAATTGAGCAGCAACTTGCTTGCCGTTCTTCTTGAAGTTCCCCTTCTTTCCTTTGCCCTTTTCTTGAAACTAGTGGTCTCGTCAACCATCAACACTTGATGTTTTTCTTGATTTCTACCTTCGTCGATTTCAGCATCACGAAGAGCTCGGGAATTACTTTCGTCATCCCTTGCATACTATAGTTCATCACGAAGTTCTACTAACTTGGTGATGGTGCCTAGAGAATTCTGTCAATCACTATTTTATCTGGAAGATTAACTCCCACTTGATTCAAGCGATTGTAGCACCCAGACAATCTGAGCACATGCTCACTAGTTGAGCGATTCTCCTCCATCTTTTAGCTATAGAACTTGTTGGAGACTTCATATCTCTCAACTCGGGTATTTGCTTGAAATATTAACTTCAACTCCTGGAACATCTTATATGTTCCATGACGTTCAAAACGTCTTTGAAGTCCCGATTCTAAGTTGTTTAAGCATGGTGCACTAAACTATCAAGTAGTCATCATATTGAGCTAGCCAAACGTTCATAACATCTGCATCTGCTCCTGCAATAGGTCTGTCACCTAGCGATGCATCAAGGACATAATTTTTCTGTGCATCAATGAGGATAATCCTCAGATCACGGATCCAATCCGCATCTTTGCTACTAACATCTTTCAACATAATTTTTCTCTAGGAACATATCAAAAATAAAAAGGGAAGCAACAACGCGAGCTATTGATCTACAATATAATTTGCAAAATACTATCAGGACTAAGTTCATGATAAATTTAAGTTCAATTAATCATATTACTTAAGAACTCCCACTTAGATAGACATCCCTCTAATCCTCTAAGTGATCACGTGATCCATATCAACTAAACCATGTCCGATCATCACGTGAGATGGAGTAGTTTCAATGGTGAACATCACTATGTTGATCATATCTACTATATGATTCACGCTCGACCTTTCGGTCTCCGTGTTCCGAGGCCATATCTGTTATATGCTAGGCTCGTCAAGTTTAACCTGAGTATTCCGCGTGTGCAACTGTTTTGCACCCGTTGTATTTGAACGTAGAGCCTATCACACCCGATCATCACGTGGTGTCTCAGCACGAAGAACTTTCGCAACGGTGCATACTCAGGAGAACACTTATACTTTGATAATTTAGTGAAGGATCATCTTATAATGCTACCGTCAAACAAAGCAAGATAAGATGCATAAAGGATTAACATCACATGCAATCAATATAAGTGATATGATATGGCCATCATCATCTTGTGCTTGTGATCTCCATCTCCGAAGCACCGTGCTTGTGATCTCCATCTCCGAAGCACCGTCATGATCACCATCGTCACCGGCACGACACCTTGATCTCCATCGTAGTATCGTTGTCGTCTCGCCAACTAATTGCTTTTACGACTATCGCTACCGCTTAGTGATAAAGTAAGACTATTACATGGTGATTGCATCTCATACAATAAAGCGACAACCATATGGCTCCTGCCAGTTGCCGATAACTCGGTTACAAAACATGATCATCTCATACAACAAATTATATCACATCATGTCTTGACCATATCACATCACAACATGCCCTGCAAAAACAAGTTAGACGTCTTCTACTTTGTTGTTGCATGTTTTACGTGGCTGCTACGGGCTTAGCAAGAACCGTTCTTACCTACGCATCAAAACCACAACGATAGTTTGTCAAGTTGGTGCTATTTTAACCTTCGCAAGGACCGGGCGTAGCCACACTCGGTTCAACTAAAGTGAGAGAGACAGACACCCGCCAGTCACCTTTAAGCAACGAGTGGTCGCAACGGTGAAACCAGTCTCGCGTAAGCGTACGCGTAATGTCGGTCCGGACCGCTTCATCTCACAATACCGCTGAACCAAAGTATGACATGCTGGTAAGCAGTATGACTTATATCGCCCACAACTCACTTGTGTTCTACTCGTGCATAGCATCAACGCATCAAACCAGGCTCGGATGCCACTGTTGGGGAACGTAGTAATTTCAAAAAATTTCCTACGCACACGCAAGATCATGGTGATGCATAGCAACGAGAGGGGAGAGTGTTGTCCACGTACCCTCGTAGACCGATAGCGGAAGCGTTATCACAACGTGGTTGATGTAGTCGTACGTCTTCACGATCCGACCGATCAAGTACCGAACGCACGGCACCTCCGAGTTCTACACACGTTCAACTCGATGACGTCCCTCGAACTCCGATCCAGCCGAGTGTTGAGGGAGAGTTTCGTCAGCACGACGGCGTGGTGACGATGATGATGTTCCACCGACGCAGGGCTTCACCTAAGCTCCGCAACGGTATTATCGAGGTGTAATATGGTGGAGGGGGGCACCGCACACGGCTAAGAGATCTCAAGGATCAATTGTTGTGTCTATGGGGTGCCCCCCTGCCCCCGTATATAAAGGAGCAAGGGGGAGGCAGCCGGCCAAGGGGAGAGGCGCGCCAAAGGGGGGAGTCCTACTCCCACCGGGAGTAGGACTCCTCCTTTCCTTGTGGGAGTAGGAGAAGGGAAGGGGGAAGGAGAAAGAAGGAAGGGTGCGCCCCCCTTCCCTAGTCCAATTCGGACCAGACCATGGGGAGGGGTGCGGCCACCTTTTGAGGCCTTTCTCTCCTTTCTCGTATGGCCCATTAAGGCCCAATACGAATTCCCGTAACTCTCCGGTACTCCAAAAATACCCGAATCACTCGGAACCTTTCCGAAGTCCGAATATAGTCGTCCAATATATCGATCTTTACGTCTCGACCATTTCGAGACTCCTCGTCATATCCCCGATCTCATCCGGGACTCCGAACTCCTTCGGTCCATCAAAACTCAATAAAATTGTCATCGTAACATTAAGCGTGCGGACCCTACGGGTTCGAGAACTATGTAGACATGACCGAGACACGTCTCCGGTCAATAACCAATAGCGGGACCTGGATGCCCATATTGGCTCCCACATATTCTACGAAGATCTTTATCGGTCAGACCGCATAACAACATACGTTGTTCCCTTTGTCACCGGTATGTTACTTGCCCGAGATTCGATCGTCGGTATCTCGATACCTAGTTCAATCTCGTTACCGGCAAGTCTCTTTACTCGTTCCGTAACACATCATCCCGCAACTAACTCATTAGTCACAATGCTTGCAAGGCTTATAGTGATGTGCATTACCGAGTGGGCCCAGAGATACCTCTCCGACAATTGGAGTGACAAATCCTAATCTCGAAATACGCCAACCCAACAAGTACCTTTGGAGACACCTGTAGAGCACCTTTATAATCACTCATTTACGTTGTGACGTTTGGTAGCACACAAAGTGTTCCTCCGGTAAACGGGAGTTGCATAATCTCATAGTCATAGGAACATGTATAAGTCATGAAGAAAGCAATAGCAACATACTAAACGATCGAGTGCTAAGCTAACGGAATGGGTCAAGTTAATCACGTCATTCTCCTAATGAGGTGATCTCGTTAATCAAATGACAACTCATGTCTATGGCTAGGAAACATAACCATCTTTGATTAACGAGCTAGTCTAGTAGAGGCATACTAGTGACACTCTATTTGTCTATGTATTCACACATGTATTATGTTTCCGGTTAATACAATTCTAGCATGAATAATAAACATTTATCATGATATAAGGAAATATATAATACTTTATTATTGCCTCTAGGGCATATTTCCTTCAAATTTGCCGCCCCTGTCGGTTCAGAGCGCGCGCAGCTTGACGGAGGTCTCCACCTCCACGCCGGCCTGCCAGCGCTTGATTGCCACTGGTGCCTCATCTTTCCTGCTCAGGAGCACGATCCACATATAGCGTGACTTGTCGTCCACGAGCAACAAGAAGTACCTGTTTCATCCGTGCGTCGGCGGCGTGATCGGGCCGCACAGATCACCGTGGACCAAATCCAGGCGATCGCCCGCCCGGTAGTTCGCCTCCGTAGGGAACGGGGCACGGCGCTGCTTGCCGACAAGACAGCTATCGCACACCTGATCGGCGTGCTCGACCAAGGGCATGCCGCGCACCATGCCGTCCTGGGCCAGCTTCCAGAGCGCGTCGAAGTTGAGGTGGCCGTAGCGGGCGTGCCAACGCCACGCGTCCTCACCGGTCATGGCCGTTAAACATACCGGCCGCGTGATCTCCAGCTCGACGGTGTAGAGGCGATTCCTCGATCTATACACCTTGGCGATGATGTTCTCCTGACGATCGCGCACCACCATCATGCCGCTCCGCACCAGAGCGGTGCAGCCTGCCTCGTCCAGCTGCCCGACGGAGATGATCAAGGTACGCAGGTGAGGTATGTAGTATACCTTTGAAAGCACGCGGTGACGCCCTCCGTGAGCGACGAAGACCACCGTCCCGCGCCCCTCGATCTCGACCACCGACCCGTCACCGAAACGCACCGTCCCGGCGACGTGGCGATCCAGCTCCGAAAAAACGGTGGAGTTGCCCGTCATGTGGTTTGATGCGCCGGTGTCCAGATGCCAGAGTGGTTCCTTGGCGTCGCCGGCGGCCCCGAGGCTGACCTCTGCGCCCTCCTCGTGGAGGTGCACGAGCTGATCGCCGCTCGCGTCCAGTTCGGGCTTGTCAGGCAGCGGCGTCACGTGCGCCATGTGGAGCGCAGGATCCTCGTCCTCTGCCGCCACGAGGTGCGCCTCGCCGCCGCCCTCGTCCTTTATCTTCTTGCGGCACTCGCGAGCCCAGTGGCCGCTAATACCGCAGTAGCGGCAGTTGCCGGAGCGCTTGGGTCCAGCTTTTCCGCCGCCGGGGCGGGCGACACCCTTTCCGTGCCCCTTCTTGCTGCCGTTGCCCCCCCCTCCCGCTGGAGGACCCGCCTTGATCACCGCACCCCATCCGCGCGTTCCACTCCTCCAGAGTGAGCAGGAGCTTGCTGCCGCCCTCCTCCTCGGCGTCCAGCTCGTACCGCTCCTCGTCCTCCTTGAAGCGACCGATGATTTCCTCGATCGACGTCGTGTCCAGGTCGACCAGGTTGTCGATGGAGACTGCGAGCTGCGAGTACCTCTTGGGGACGATTCGCAGCCACTTCTGGATCACGCGCTTGTCGCTGATCGCGTCTCCGAGCTCGCCGAGGCGCGCACACAGCCCTGTGAGGCGCATGGCCAGATCATCAGTGGACTCACCGGGTTTGTGGCGCAGCTGATCGAACTCCCCCCGCAGGGTCTGGGCCTTTGCATCTCGAACGCGCGCGGAGCCCGCGCGCATGGCGCGGATCGCCTCCCATAGCTCCTGGGAGGTCTGGTGCTTGCGCAGCATGGGCAGCATCTCAGGGGGCATCGATCGGAGGATGAACTCCATCGCGCCCTTGTCGTTGCGGTACCCGTACTCATCGTCGAGATCCTCCGCGCCCAGGATCGCGCGCCACATCCCTCTCGCCTGCATCCCGACCTCCATGAGGAGGCTCCACTCGGCATAGTTCGTGCGGGTCAATGGTGGCACGTTGGCGTGACCCGACACGACCGGAGCGAACTGCCTCGCCACCGCCAGCTCGCGCCCTTGGCCGGCTGCGGACTTTGGCGAGCCTTTGCTGCCGTCGGCGTCGGCGTCCCCCGCCTTCTTCTTGCCATCATCACCTGCCATCACAGGACCTAGCGATGCGGCTCTGATGCCACTTGTCAGACCTGACGCTCGAGCTCACACGAGAGAGGAAGACGAAGATGTTTGTGCCGCGTTCGAAGTTGCAGCTTTTCTACTCTGTATTTATCTTCTTATCCAGCGATTACATAGCTAACAGAAAAACGAAAAACTAGGCCACGTCCGGGTCGTGAGTGTTGCCATCCCAGCGCTCCCCGCGCGTCGCCTGTGGTGCGGCCATGACCATCTCCTTCGTGCCATCCCACGATCAGGTCAGAGCCGCAGGTTCAGCTAACAAACTACGTCCGAGTCGCAGCTCGGCTTATTTTTGAAGAAAGCAAACTACTGTCGAAACTGACAGACAAAACAAACACCTATGCCAGACGAAACTGAAACTTACTTCAGCAGCTGTTAACTGACAATTGCCACATCCTTTTCAAAAACATGATTGCCACATTAGTTTGATATATACATGCGTGGCGCGATAGGCCGTTCACTAACAACAACCATATGCAGCTTGGAAATATAAATTCAAGCAATGACAACACGGCCACTAAATAATAAAAGCCACGCAAATCAGCTAATATTCTTTTAATGAACCTTGACAACATCGGAGCGCCTGCACGTCGACATGCTTCCCCCTATATAAGCAGTAGGAGCACCCCTCAAGGTCGCTGCAAGAACCTCAAGTAATACTGCTGTAAGCAAGCTTTGATGGCCGCCATGGCTCGGAACCCCCTCCTGCTCCTCCTTCTTGTCGGCGTAATCGTGGCGCTATGCTCCGTCGTGTCCCCTGCGGCGGCCGGAAGAGCGCTTCTGCAGGATAGCAGCTCCGGCCGTCTTATTATGAACTTTCGTGTCCGCAACATAGTCGGCAACGCTACGGTTGAGATTCCCCCCAACCCATAGTCACGACAGGCCGGTGACTCATGGGCCAACTTGTCCTGGATTTCTCAATTGATGATCATTCCTTATTATTTCCCTTTTGTTTGTCGTGGATTTCTTTAAATTGATACTGCTGTATGTGTTCTGCATGGAGATTTCATTGCTCAGCCTCACGTGCTTGCTGCCTGGTGGTTCATCTTGTGTAATAAATATGTCGTGGATTTCTTTAAATTGATACTGCCTCCGTCTAGGTGAATAAGTCATCTTAGGTTGTGCACCGTGACCAAGAAGGAGGAGAAAACGAGAGAACTTAATGTTTATTTGCTAATTAATAGCATTGCATGCAATGAACTAACCACTGCATGTCGTGTTTGGGAGTCTCAAATCATTAAAAGCATGCACACCCACATCTCTTATTGGTTAATATGTCAAGAAACAAGAAACGAGGTAGAAGTTAATGCACCGCGCCTAAGTGTTTTGGGATTATTTGGTTTTCGTAAGATGACTTACACACCTAGACGGAGGGAGTACTATTGTATGTGTTCTGCCTGGCGCTTTCATTGCTCAGCCTCACGTGCTTGCTGCCTGGTGGTTCGTCTTGTATAATAAATGTCATGGATTGCTTTAAATTGATACTGTTGTATGTGTTCTGCCTGGAGCTTTCATTGCTCAGCCTCGCGTGCTTCCGCCTGGTGGTTCGTTTTGTATACTCCCTCCGTCCAGGTGCATAGTGCACCGCAACCAAGGCAGAGGGGAAACGAGAAAACTTAATGTTTATTATTGATTAATAGCGTTGCATGTAATGGACTGACCACTAGATGTCGGGTTTGGTAGTATCAAGTCATTGAAAGCATAAACGCCCCACATATCTTATTGATTGATTCCTTTATTTATGTCAAAAATAAGAAACAAGGTGGGAGTTAATGCACCGCGCCTAAGTGTTTTGGGATTACTCAGGCTGATTGTAATGGGGAGTATCATATACTGGTATCATGCATATGATACTAGTGTATGATACTACTTCCGTAATGCATAGTATCATATGATAATACTTTCATAATGCATAGCATCATAAGTTAGTATCATAAAGGAGGGAGTTTGCCTTATACACCTAGACGGAAGGAGTAATAAATATATATGGTGGCTATTCACATTTGCTTAGTTTGTAGTACTCTCTAATCCATATTTAATTCACGCGCACTTAGTATAAATTTCTATTAAATGTGCGTCAATTAATATTGATTGGAGGCAATGTTACTTTTTTCAATATAAATTTTATCTATCCTGGTAATAAATTAATGGAGACATTAACGGGATTATGCTTTTGCACAGCTGCATGTATTGATCGTTCAGAATGATATCTTAACCCTTTACACATTAAGCATGTGTTTGACCTTGCGTTGGCTTATAATTCCGTTTGTTGTCGTCTAGTTTGATGTTTGTTTGATTAATTTTTACGTGTTTCTACGTTTAAATTTTACATTAAATTATAAAATTAACACATCACAAATAGTTCAGCAATGACAAACTGAACCTTAATCATGGGACCATACAAGATATGAATCTTGAATTCTTTGTATATAAGTAATTTTTCACAACACTGAAAAATCCATCCTATGACATGAAAGCAAACTTAATCAGAGATGTTATGTAATGACTCAGACGGAGATAATCGAAATTCATAATCTGGTACCATACATCTTTCAACGTTTGATAAAATGATGTAAATTGTATCTTTTTTCTTTTAATTTCTCGACAAAGAAATGGAGGGAAGACATGGACGGCTCACCAATATGCCCGCGGTGAGGTCAACCAGCCAGACCAGACGCAGCATGTCTAAATTCTCCCAGGGCCATCTAGGCCCCTTTGAAATGCAACAAGTGCAAATGGACTACGTGACAGCTAGCTTCTTAACTACTTGCGCATTATGGAATTCCTGGAGAACGCAGAATTCACACTGTGAACCATATGTATGAAAAACGTGTGGCTAGGTCTCAGTCGACTGAGACTTAACCAAGTCTCGGTCAAGTGGCATAGCATATAAGAAGAAAAAGAAAAAGTTTAAAAGAAAATTTTGCACGGATCTCCACGTAAGATCTTATGAATATAGCATCGACTGAGAACAGCTAGCTCGTGTCACGGACAAAGCCGAGCACCATCGTCGCGCGGCCACGCCACCAAAACAAAACAAATCAGCGTACCCCCCTCCTCCCAGACACACACACACACATGTTGAAGCGACAAGAAGAGTCGGCAAGTGGGTTGCAAGATCGGATCGGGCCTGAGGAAGAAGCCATGGAGGAAGCGTCAATGATGTCGTACATAGCGCCCCGGATGGCCATGCACTGAGAAGCGTCCCAAATCAAGCATGGTGTCCAACATCACCAATTTCAGCACCGAAGACATCACGAGCAACCAAGACGATGCCTTCATGAAGGGGGGCGAAGTTGGGCTGCCGCCATCGTCCGGTCCAGAGAACCGAACCTAGGGTTTCCCCAGATGCTCGAAGGAGGACAGGATGAAAGGCCATGACAACGCCTTTAAGAAGGGGACATTATATGAGCGCTCCATTATATATCCGCAAATGTCATTGTTGCCAGCATCGGCAAGCTGAGCAAGGATTTCGCCCCGTCCTTTGACCGAATCACCCCAAATGTTGTCGGATCAGAAATCGGAGACAAGGAAACCATATCGCTGCCTGGAACCAACCACTACAGGAAGGAGAGTTGCACCCATCACCAGAGACGAAGGTGACATGGGCGCCGCCAGATGCACCACCACCTACAACCTCCACCATGAACACGTACGACATGCTGCAAGCACCCAAACCACCACCAACGCCACAATCCATATCTAGGTGGGGGAGGGCTGCGTCACCGCCAGCTGCACCAAAGCCAGCAGAAAGGAGGAGGCATGGTCGGCCTGGGCCATGGGGAGGAGCAGCCGGGAGGGGTTTGCTAAAGCAACCTTAGGTCGTGGAGTAAATTTGGTTCCCCGAAATAAGTTGTACTCATAGGAGAGAGAAACGATTAAGGAAAGATTTGGACTGCCTAAATTTCATTCTCTAAGTCTTTGTGCTACTAATTGTCATACGGACCGATTCATTAGCGAGTGAAAGCATGTCTATTTGCGGTTTATGTCACCGATAAATTTTTGAATCAAATATGGCTGTTAACAATTCAGAGTAAAATTTCCAGCGTTGCACATGTATTCTGAATTTAAAATAAAATTATAACTGGACATCTTTATTAAATTTAAATAAATCAAAAACTAAATTGGGTGGATCAATGATGATCTCAGTTGGCAAAGCCAAGGATAGTTCCAGTGACATGTCTTTTCACTCTGAAGTAAACATACAGCGTGCCATCATTTCTGGGAAATACAAACAAATTAGGGTGCATGATGAGGTTATTCCTGCTGGCGCCACCTAATTAGAAACAAAAATAAAGAGAGTAAGTCCTACAAATATGTATATTGAGGAACAATACATGCACTTTCAGCTTATTGTTTCAAATCTTCTTATGTTAATTTTTGTATATTACACAATAAGCCTTCATTTCAGTTTTACATAGGTGACCCAGGACAAGTGAAGGGATTAAAGGAAGGAAGTCAAACAATTCACACCATCAGACGTTGTATACAAAATCAAAAATAAATAAATTTTGCTTTGGATTATAGAACATATTTGTTAATAACTTTTGTTTGTGCGACAGAGCGGATTTAATCTAACTTTATTATTTACTATCATTTAAACTAAAATGGTCAACAGAGAATTAAGGAAGGAAAGAGTCGGTCCAAGATACGCATAATTTCTAGGAGATTGCAGCAATATGTATACATATCCACATGAATATCACATCATTGAAACACAAATTACAATAACTAATACCAATCCAAAGTTTATTACAATAGTTTTTATACAAGAGTAATATTACAGACCATACATTGAAAATGACAGCGGAAGAGTATTACAACCCTAAGAGAGTGAGAACAAAACAAAGCGTAACAGCCCCCGCAAAAAAAAACAAAGCATAACAGAAGACGGTCACATCCACCAACAGAGCTGCAAGGGCGCAAGGCCAAGCGAGGTTAAAAACCTTCTCAACGTCTTGACGACTAGTGAACCGAACTCCTAATGGAGGAGCACTCCACTGAAGAATGGGAGCAAAGGAAGGAGTGAGTACATAAGATATACAACAAGACTTACTTTAATACTCCCTGATTTCAACAAGTGACTAAATACGGAGCAAAATGAGTGAATCTACACTCTAAAATATGTCTATATACATCCGTATGAGGTAGTCCATTTGAAATCTCTAAAAAGACAAATATTTAGGTACGGATGGAGTAGTTGTAATAACTCCATGGAAGAGTATTACAACCCCAAGAAGGCGAGAACAAAACAAAGCGTAACAGAAAGCGGTCACATCCACCAACAAAGCTGCAAGGCCAAGCACATTCCAAAAAAAAAACTTTTCAAAAAAAAAGCTGCAAGGCCAAGCGAGGATAAAAATCTTATGGACGTCTTGACGACATGTGAATCGAACTCCTTCTCTATTACAAAAATAAAAAGACTAAATCCTATTTTGCATTCATTAGCTTGTCATAAATTGAAAACATTATAGTACTCCCTCCGTCTAGGTGTGTAAGAGCAAGTACAATAGAGCTGAGTCAGCGGGCTATAAAGAATAAATTACTATATTTCTACTTAGTTGGAGGAAAGATAAGAGGAGAGAGAAGATAAGCGGGCTCTTCGTGAAGAGCCAGCTCTAGCACGTGCTCCTAGGCACTTTGTGAGAATGAAAGGTGGGCCACATAATAAAAAAGTAATACACTCTTTTGATCTACTATTGTACATGTTGGCTATAAGATGAGCTGTAGATGACATGGCACTGGCTTATAGCCAGCGGCTGGCTATACTATTAACCATGTTCTAAGTCATCTTACGTTGTGCACCACGACCAAGATGGAGAGGAAAACGAGAAACAGCAGTGCTATACGGACGACACAAGACGGACGATTCATGCACGACAGTGAAATCCAGCCGCGCATGCATGTGTACAGGAGAGCAATGTCCGCCAGATTCTTAATCGTCTTCACGTCATCTACGCTTTTGTCGTCCGTAGAGCAGTTTCGAACGAGAAAACTTAATGTCTTTTTGCTAATTAATAGCATTGCATGCAATGAACTAACCATTGCATGTCATGTTTGGTAGTCTCAAGTCATTGAAAGCATGCACGGCCCACATCTCTTATTGGTTGATATGTCACAAAACAAGAAACGAGGAGGGAGTTAATGTACCGTGCCTAAATGTTTTGGGATTATTTAGTTTTCGTAAAGTGACTTACACACCTAGACGGAAGGAGTATTACGTATATGTCAGCATAGATGACAAGCTAATGAATGCCAAAATCAGGCACAAGTTCATACTAGATGGCAAGCCAATGAACTTGTGCCTGATTTTGGTTGTATACTATTTGTATATGAACTTGTGCCTGATTTTGGTTGTACACTGTCTGTTCATGTGCTTCGTATGTGGTCAAGAAATTACCTTTGATTTGGTTTGGTTTGTATATGAACTATCTGTAAATTTCATTAATTCAATTCATTTGTTCAATTGTCTATTTGGATGGAGTTCAATTGAGATTTTTTTTTTCATTTCCCACATACCTGATGGATAAAAAAACACCTGGACCGATTGTTTTCCGGCAGTCACTTTTTTTAAGAAAGGACATTGAGATGGTATCCGTTCTATTGACAAAGTGATGGGACACAATTCAAGATTTTTATGACGTGAATTTAACACAGAGGCATAGAAACACTCGGGATTTATTCCACGGATGGGCTTTTACTTTGATGGTCCACTATTTTTATGTCTTTCCTCTCAGGAACACATAGGCATAGATGGGCACAAAAGCAAAGAAACACACGGGCTTCATTCTGCCGATGGGCTTTTACTTTAGTGGTCGACTCTTTGTATGTCTTTCCTTTCAGAAACTGACAAACCAAAGGACGACAACTAGCTTAGGATAGATGGTCACGGAAACAGAGAAACACACAGGCTTTTACTTTGGTGGTCGACTCTTTTTATGTCTTTCCTCTCAGGAACTGACCAACGAGAGGACGGCAACTAGTTAGCATAGATGGGCACAAAAGTAGAAAAACACACGGCCTTTATTCTGACAATGGGCTTTTATTTTGGTGGTCGACTCTTTTTTGTCTTTCCTCTCAGGAACTGGTCAATCAGAGGACGACAACTAGCTTAGCATAGATGGGCACGGAAGCAGAAAAACACACGGCATTTATTTTGACGATGGGCTTTTATTTTGGTGGTTGACTCTTTTTTGTCTTTCCTCTCAGAAACTGATCAATCAGAGGACGACAACTAGCTTAGCATAGATGGACACAGAAGCACGGCATTTATTCTTACTATGGGCTTTTACTTTGATGATCGACTTTTTTTATGTCTTTTAGGCACGACTTTTCTTTATGATTTTTTTTGTTGCTCTTTGGTTTCCCTAATAAGAGCATGGTAAACCAGCTGCTGGCTATATAAAAATGACATTCATCAAGAGTTCTATGTGATTTGATTTTTAAATTTTATTTTGAAAGGAGGGAAAGACCTTGAGCATGTAATTTGATACTATGTGGATATTTGCATCAACCACAAAACCACCATAGCAGACCAGGTTTATCAGTTGCTAGCAGTTCCAGCCTCGGCGGCAAGCCGTGCCTGGATCGTCCCGGCGTACTCGACGAGGCGGTCGACGTCCTGGAAGACGGCCTTGGCAGCGTCCAGCTCGCCGAAGCGCACCATCCACGCCGCCAGCAGCGGGGCCTTGCCAGCATCAAAGAAGTTGTGGCCGGAGAGCCTCTCGGTGACGCGCACCCACGGGACCATGCTGCCGAGCAGGACGTCGACGTACCCGACGCGGCCGCCGCCGAAGAACCCCTGGCCCTCCCCCTCGGAGCGCTCCCCCAGGGCCCCCTCCAGCGTCTCCACCGCCGCGACGGTCCGCCTCGTCCACTCCGCCCTCTCCTCGTCCGTCCCCGACCGCACGACCATCCCCCACGGCGCCAGCAGCTCGTCGTCCACGAAGGCGGCCCAGAAGCGGGCGGCGGCGCGCTCGCAGGGGTCGGCGGGGA
Source organism: Triticum aestivum (assembly GCF_018294505.1). Classification (NCBI taxonomy): domain Eukaryota; kingdom Viridiplantae; phylum Streptophyta; class Magnoliopsida; order Poales; family Poaceae; genus Triticum; species Triticum aestivum. Next base: position 82,472,766 of record NC_057814.1, read on the forward strand.
GGAGGGGCGGGCGGGTGCCACCGAAGGCCTCGTCGATGTACTGCACGATGACCCGGGACTCGCAGACGGGCTTGCCGCCGTGGAGGAGCACCGGCACCGCCTTGTGGACGGGGTTGGAGCGGAGGAGCAGGTCGCTCTTGTCGCTCCTCCACGTACTCGTAGGGCACGCCCTTGAGGTGCAGCGCCAGCCTCACCCTGGCCACGTACGGGCTCGCCCAGTTCCCCAGCAGCTTCACCTCGCCTCCTCCCGCCATTGCAGCTCCTCCCTCTCGTCTCGTCCTGTGGAATTCTCTATCGATGATGGGTGATTAACTAGTGTAATGGGGTGGACTATATGTAGCGAGAGAGACTATCATCCATGAGGCTGAATTATATATGCCGACGATTTTTCGCCCAACACGTGCTCGTGCATACTCGATCAGCAACATTGGGGTTGGGGGGATAAATATTTTCCCATCGGCCTAGACTACTCCCTCCGTTCCTATTATAAGTCTTTTTAAACATTTCAAATGGAATACAACATACGGATGTATGTAGACATATTTTAGAATGTAGATTCATTCATTTTGCTCCGTATGTAGTCACTTGTTGGAATCTCTAGAAAGACTTATATTTGGGAACGGAGGGAGTAGATGGTAACACTTGAACGTTCAGTGGATACTTAATTGGGTCTTCAAGCTAGTGGATCTATCCAAGGAAGCTTCCAAGCTCTGTACCGGAACTTGTTTCGAATAACTGAAACACCACTTGCTCCATAATGAGATGTCAGTTACTATAGTTATATATGTCCACAGAGGGTGGATCCAACTTGATAATGATAATGAAGTGCATTTTCACTGTCGAATACCATATCAAAGTGAACGGAGATGTTATTACCGAGTGAAAGCTGAATAAAACTGTTGCTTATTGATGATTTGGTGCGGCATACAAGAGTATATAAGAGGATACAAACCGACTTGGGGTAGGGGTACAAAACTGACTTGGACTAGAAGTCGTATACCATAATGACTACTCTAACATCCCCCCGCAGTATCAACGGCAGGCTCGACGACGTTGAGACTGAAACAGATATCTTGAAACGGCTTAGTAGGCAGTGCCTTGGTGAAAATGTCAGCAAACTGAGCCGTAGAGGGAACATGAAGCACCCGAACCTGACCAAGAGCAACCTTTTCACGAACAAAATGAATATCAATCTCAATATGCTTTGTGCGTCGGTGTTGAACTGGATTGCTGGTCATGTAGACTGCTGATATGTTGTCACAGTAGACAATAGTGGCCTGCTCAATAGGCCTGTGTAGCTCGGAGAGTAACTGCCGAATCCAGATTGTATCTGCAACGGCATGTGCCACAGCGCGATACTCAGCCTCGGCCGACGAACGTGAGACTGTAACCTGTCTTTTCGAAGACCAAGAAATCAAATTGTTACCAAGAAAAACACAAAAACCGGAAGTGGACCTTCGAGTGTCAGGACAACCAGCCCAGTCTGCATCAGAGTATGCGGTAAGCGAGTTTGGAGAAGAATTATTGAGGTGGAGACCATGATTGAGAGTTCCTTTTAAATACCGAAGAATGCGTTTAACATGATTATAGTGAGGAACCCGGGGATCATGCATATAGAGACATGCTTGTTGAACAGCAAAAGAGATTTCAGGACGAGTAATGGTGAGATATTGGAGAGCACCTGTTAGGCTACGATAGAGAGTAGGATCGGAAAAGGGTTCACCGGTAGCCGAAAGTTTAAAACTAGTATCGACAGGAGTGCGAGATGATTGACAGTCAAGCATACCAGCACGATTAAGAAGATCAAGAATATACTGGCGTTGGGAAAGAAAAAGGCTGGAGGAATCTCGAACAACAGCAATGCCTAAGAAATGATGAAGGAGTCCTAGGTCAGTCATAGAAAATTCAGATCTAAGAAGAGAGACAATATGATCTAAGAACTTTTGAGAGGAGGCGGTAAGAATGATATCATCTACATAGAGAAGTAAATAGGCAGTGTCAGAAGTTTGATGATACACAAAAAGAGAGGTGTCGGAGAGAGATGGAGTGAAGCCTATTGTTTGAATGAAGGAGGAGAAGCGTTGAAACCAAGCTCGTGGGGCCTGTTTAAGACCGTAGAGAGATTTCTGAAGAAGACATACATGAGTTGGAAAGGATGGATTTTCAAAACCCAGAGGTTGCTGGCAGTAGACAGTTTCTTGAAGGGAACCATGGAGGAAAGCATTTTTAACATCAAGTTGGTGAATGGGCCATGAAGAGGAGACAGCAACACTAAGAACGGTGCGAATGGTGCTAGGTTTAACAACAGGAGAGAAGGTTTCTTCGTAATCAATTCCTTGTTGCTGAGAAAAGCCACGACAAACCCACCTGGCTTTATATCGTGAGAGGCTCCCATCGGAGTGGAACTTTTGGCGAAAAATCCATTTGCCAGAAACAATATTTGTATTGGGAGGACGAGGAACAAGTTGCCAGGTGTTGTTTTGAAGTAAAGCATTATATTCTTCTTGCATGGCAGCGGCCCAATTGGGATCAAGTAGAGCAGTTTTGTAATTCTTTGGAAGAGAAGTGAGAGATACGGAGGTATGAAGGTTTAGGCGGTCTTGGGGTTGATGAAATCCTGATTTGGCCCTAGTACGCATGCGATGATCATTAATCGGGGCTGCTGTAGGAATAGCACGAGGGGGTAAGGTGGGTACTGGTGAGTCCGGCGCAGCGGAAGAGTCGGACGAAGGAGTAGGGCTGGGTGGTGGAGTGGGAGCAGGGCTGGGTGGTGGAGTGGGAGTAGGGGCCGGGGGTGTTGGGGAGGGAGCAGGGGTCGGGGGTGTTGGGGACGTCTCGGGTGGGGTGAGTGTATGGTTGGGATTGGCTATGGTGGGTGTTAATGGTGGTGGTGATAAGTTGTGTTCGGCAGGTAGGGGAGTATATAGTTGGAAAGGACGGGGAGAGGGGGTGTTTGCGGAGCTAGGGGTGTTGGATGGTGTAGTAGTGCGTTGTGAGAAAGGAAAAATGTGCTCAGCAAACGTGACATGACGAGAGACATGAACGTGTCCGGTGTGAAGGTCGAGACAGCGATAGCCTTTGTGCTCGTCAGAGAAGCCGAGAAAAGCACATGGGATAGAGCGTGGTGACAATTTATTTGCAGAAGTGGCGTAGGCATTGGGAAAACAGAGACAGCCGAAAACACGAACCGCGGAGTAGTCGGGGTGGGAAAGAAAGAGGGAATAATAGGGAGTAGTGTTGGGTTTAGTTTTAGAAGGTCGAATATTTAGAAGGAAGGTGGCCATGTGTAGGGCTTCAGCCCAAAACTTGGGAGGCATAGATGATTGAATGAGGAGAGTGCGAACTATATCATTGAGGGTGCGAAGAGAGCGTTCTGCTTTACCATTTTGAGGGGAGGTGTAGGGACATGAGAACCTAAGCAGGATGCCATGTTGTAAGAAGAAAGTACGATTTTTAATGTTATCAAACTCGCGACCATTGTCACATTGGATAAAGCGAATTGGGAGGAAGAAGTGAACAGACACATAGCGTTGAAAATTAAGGAAAAGAGAATGGACCTCGGATTTGTTGCGTAGAGGAAAAGTCCAGACAAAGTGGGTGAAATCATCTAGGATAACAAGGTAGTATTTAAAACCCGAAACACTTGCAATGGGAGAGGTCCATAAATCACAATGTATTAATTCAAAGGGATAAGTGCTACAAGAACTAGAGGAACTAAAGGGAAGACGCACATGTTTGCCTAATTGACAAGACTCGCAAAACACAGAATTATGAGAGTCCCTATTACATGGTATGGTAAATTCACTAAGCATAGAAGCTAAGACGGCGGGGTTGGGATGGCCCAAGCGACGATGCCAGAGATCGACGGAGGCCAGCATGGATGTTGGAGGGGTGGCGGCAGGAACTCCATTAAGAGAATAAAGATCACCGGAGCTATTGAAGCGAGCGATCTCGGCCTTGGTCAGGTAATCCTTCACAGATAAACCAAAAGGGTCAAATTCAGCCGAAACTAGATTGTCGCAAGTAAATTGGCGAACAGAGATAAGATTTTTAATGAGGGCGGGTGCAACTAGAACATCGCGAAGTAAAAGAGGTTTGGTGGAAGAGGGAAGTTGAGCCTGACCAACACAATATATAGGAATAGATGATCCATCTCCAAGGATAATGGAAGGGAAAGGAGATTTAGTGCAAGAAGATAACCAATTACTAGATGCAGACATATGACTAGAGGCCCCTGAATCAAAGATCCAATCCGTACCTGAGTTTCCTTGTGCAGCAAAGTTATTCATGGCCTGGAGAAAGGCAGCTTGATCCCAGCTCGGCGTCGCAGGTGAGGGTGGCGTCGGAAGCAGTGCCGGCGGATACGATGGTGAAGGCAGTAGGGCCGGCTGGGGAGTGTAGTAGGCATTGGCCGGCTGTGGTGGGGGTGGCGTCGGGAGCAGGGCCGGCTGAGGTGTGTAGTAGGCGCCGCCGTCGGTGCTGTAATGACCATAAGGAGCATACGTCGGGGCGGCGTGATAGGCATTGGCCGGCTGTCGGGGGTTGAGAACCCCGGGAGCACCAGTAGGCGGCCGAAGGCCGGGTTGCCAGGCACCTGAGTATGCCGGCGGAGCACCGAGGGTGGACGGAGCGGACCAGGGCATGGGCCATGCTTGAACAAGCCCCGTCCAAGGATCATGAGGAGGCCGCCATGCAACCGCAGATGGAGCACTGGTGGGTGGTGCAGGACTCGGTGCTGGTGATGTCGTAGGCGGAACCGAACGAGTCGACGGCGGCCTGTAGATAGGGTTTTTGCCGCGGTAGTTCGGACTAGGACGCCAGCCTGGGGGCGGTTGAACAGATGACGATGCGGACGGCCCGGCGGCAGGAGCCGGCCTGGAAGGCGGCGCTGGTGTAGACGACAGAGGAGGACGAGCCGCAGCATGAAAGACCTTGGGGCGAGAGTCCTTGCGAGCTTGTGTTTCCGCCGCGAGTTGTAGCAAGGAACGAACTTCAGCGAAGGTAGGAGGGGGCCGTATCATCGGTATGAACGAGGCTTGCTTGTCAAAGTCTTCGCTGAGGCCGACGACGACGATATTGATTAGCTGTGAGTCGCTAACTGTATCGCCGAGTTCGCGGAGCTCATCACCAATGGTCTTAACGCGCTGGCAGAACAGGTTCACCGGGGCGTCTCCTTGCACCATATTGCGAAGCTCGGTGTGGAGAGCGTTTTTCCGAGCGTCGGTGTTGCTTTGGAAGAGCTGACGGAGGGAGTGCCAGATGTTGGCAGCGGTGGCGCCGTCGTGATCGAGCATGTTGAAGATCTCGGTGGTGATGCGGGTGTAGAACCACTGGACGATCGCGAGATCGTCTTTCAACCATTGCGGATCGTCGGGGCGGGGAAGACAGTTGGCGGCGACATGCGAGCGCAGGTTGCAGCGGCCGAGGTGGAGATCGAAGAGATGTCTCCAATGGTAGTAGTTGTGGGCGGCGAGATCAAGAACTATGGGGATGTAGGGGCTGACGTCGGAGATTGTGTCAGCAAGAGATATTGGTGCGGCGAGGATGGGTGCAGGGTAGTTTTGTGGAGCTATGGTGAGGGCCGAGAGAGAAGCGGCCGCGGCATTGGCAGCCTTGGCGATGAGTGCGGCCCGGCGCTCGAAGTAGCCGGGCGGCAGCGGCGGCGGTGGCGTTGGCGGAGCCATACCCTAAACCCTGGGACCGGTATCTGATACCATGAAAGCTGAATAAAACTGTTGCTTATTGATGATTTGGTGCGGCATACAAGAGTATATAAGAGGATACAAACCGACTTGGGGTAGGGATACAAAACTGACTTGGACTAGAAGTCGTATACCATAATGACTACTCTAACACCGAGGCAAACACATCCCAAAGAGGGCTTCGCCAGGGGACCCAAGCAATTCTCAAGAATTCAATCACATAATATTGAATACATATGAAGCTTTCTCAAGACAAATCATCTATTCTATTTAGTAAAAATATGAGGCCTGGGCAGAAGAAATGAAGAGCATTCTGAACTCTGAACATTATGTCTGAGGGCCTTTCGTCAAAATACTTGGCTCTTCCAACGTATCTTGGCAAAGCAAAAGCGATAAAATTTGAATGGAAAGGGATTCAAGGCCGGAAGGAGAAACTACTTTCAAAGACTGGAAAAAGAAATATTGATAGAAGGTGACAAGCTGTACTGCAAGTTATTCTTGTTAACACCATGGCGTCCTTTGACTGTACCAGAACTTGTTTCGAATAACTGAAGCACCACTTGCTCCAAATGAGATGTCAGTTATTGTAGTTATTTCGACGGAGGGTGGATAAATTAACTTGATAATGAAGTGCATTTTCACTGTCAAATACCATATCAAAGTGAATGGGGATGTTGCTGAAACAATCACACCCCAAAGAGGGCTTCGCCAGGGGACCCACTTTCCCCACATTTTTTTAGAACAGTTTCCCCACATATTGGATGTAATAACATACGTTATATTAGGGAGTATTTTTTTTATTTATGTGGTGGGGTTCTCAGCCATGCTGCACAATGGTGAACTGATTAAGATATGCGGAGGAGCTCCTAGTGTTAGTCACCTGCTTTTTGCAGATGATTCTTCAATGGAGGCCAATTCAAACATTGCTCAAGAATTCAACCACATATCGAATATATATATGAAGCTTGGTCAGGAGAAATCATCTATTCCATTTAGTAAAAAATATGAGGACTTGGCAAAGGAAGAAATGAAGAGCAGTCTGAACTCTGAACATTATGTCAGAGGGCCTTTCTTCCAACATAGCTCTGCCTCCTCTTGACAGTCTGTGGAACTTGACAGCACATGTCACCTTTGTGTAAATTCAGTCCAGTTTGTTCTGAATTCTGTTCATCCTTCCACTGAGAATGTTAAATGAAAAAGGAAAAAAACATGTGAGATGCCTGAGTGCTGAGGGAGCTGAAAGCCCATGCTTGTCTCCACGGCGTTCGGCTCGGGACGGCCTGGACAAACCTGTCGATGTGCCACTGAAAATGAATTGGAAAATGACTCTGCTTTTATTGTTTCTGCTTTGCAGGGAGAGGCATACAGGCACTCCAGCCTAGGTTATATTCTCCGTGCAATCCGGCAAGAAGCACCAAGTGCAGTTTCACCAAATCAAAAGAGACCAAAACCAATTAGCACATGAGGTTGCAATTATGCACTTGTCTCTGGAACAGAAGATAACTGGAATGCGCAACTTGCGAACAGAATTGCTCGTGTGGTTGCTGTTGATTGTAACTTGTACTTTGTGTTAAATGAATTTGTGCAGTTCTAAACTCCGATCTTATCAGTAAAACCAAGGTTGTCTAGTTCTGGAAAGTTTGAAAGATTGTAAAGCATGAGTGACTTGTACTCCCTCTGTAAAGAAATATAAGAGCATTTAGATCACTACTACTACTTTAGTGATCATGAAAAAGAAATCTGTCTGCTAGAAACATCCTTATGTAATACTCAATCTCTAACAAAATGTAAGACGTTTTTTATGCCCTACGCAAAACCAAAAAACTGATACAGAGGTGATACTTTTCTGTGATTGATTGCTGAGAATGACAAATAAAGATTATCAAGCTGGGGTTAGTAGCACGGTGATGCTGATGCTTTAGACAAGATTTACATGGAAGAGTCATCTTACACTACATATATCCTGAAGCACATGAAAAAGAAGGGCATTTCCAACCTGCTTGTACGAACTAGAACTTGAAACAAACAGTTGGAATAGAAAGCTCCTAGTCATATGCACATATGGCGTATCCATGGCAAATTGCAAAATGTGCACACACGCATATCCTTAAAAAATTGCAAATGTATAATAATTTTGTAATCAGTTCTAGTACTTAGGGGAGAGACCAGAAGATAAACATAAATGTGTCTACATTCTAGTGCCCTGGTGCCTATCAGCTACAGCTACTACACTAAAAATACAGCATCCAACATCTTCAAATTACATAAATCCTGTCTAACTCCGATCCACCGTATTGTTGAGCCCTCCAATTCCATCAAAGTGTAATTCTGCAGAGCTGGACACTATAGCCGATCCTTGTTGAACTTGAAATGGCATAAGTGTGTATTCTCCAAGAATTTGAGGCATAACCATTGTCGATGAACCTCCGGATGGTATTGTAGCTGTCACAGATGGATTTATGTTGCTAGTGGTAATAGCCAAGTCAAATGTTCTCTGCTCCAAATAAAGTCATAAAAATGACATGGATGCTCAGGTGTTTGCTACAAATAAAAAGATGAGAAACAAATATACCTGAGATGTAATGCTACTAGCTGGGCCATCCAAACAAACAGGTTGCTGACTCTGTTTCAGATTGCAAAACTGTTAGCTTAAAAAATACATGAAAATATATTGTTGAACAACTGAGAACAAGATTAGATACCGAATGTTCCATAACATGTTGTTCTAGAATATCATCCACTGATGATTTTCTATTTTTCCGGGGCCTTTTCTTGTTCAAATTCGTGGAGGAAGCCTGAAATAAATGCAAAATTAGCGAGTTTTTATAAAAAGTAGCTTATGAACAAACGTAATATATGCAACAATACCTTTTGTTCAGCTTCCTTCTTCTTTTCGTTTGCTTGACAAATAAGCTTATCAAGCATAGATTCTTTTCTCAGTGAAGGAGGACATCCAGCACACCTGACAGCTATTGGACTTGGTATAGTTTTACTTGTTGACTTTCCATTCGAAGGTGCATCTTCCCGTGTAGCAACATGTTCCTTACCATTTTCAGAACTTGAGTTGCTAGAGAATCGAATTTTCAGGGTGTGAAGCTCTTCCATCAAAGCATTGCATGAATCATCTGACATGGCGCCTATCTCTGCAACTGGGTAGAAAGAATTGCACAATCTATCAAAACGTTCTGCAGCAGGAGTGTCTTCCATGCCGCCATATGTGCATCTGATAAAGTTGTGCTTTCTGTTCACATTTTTTTTCCACCGATCAAAGACGTATTGTGGAGGAACCTCCTTGATTTTCTTGTGAGTGAGCACACATAACACATGCCTACAGAGAATACCAGTGAACTCAAAGCGGCGACATGAACACTTAACTTCAAACTCTTCCTCACTGAAGTATACATGGTGCACAACATCTTTTCTCCATCCTTTATCTTCGTCAATCAGCACATCCTCGGTGATTTCATACGTTTCTATCGCCCCCTCCTTTTCCATCAACTTCCGATCACAGTACATAGTTTGTGTTAGCTCTTCTTGAAATTCTTTGAACTTCGAATTTGTATAGGCTGATTGAAATTGCTTCTCAATGTCAAAGTGTGTGACACGAGGTATGGTTGAACTCTTGTTTACTCGTATTTCAGCCGGGCCATTCGGCTCAAGCCTTCGCTTGACACGAAAGTCTGACTTTTTGTTGCATCTGAACCGCCGAGGTTTAAGTGGACTTAATGTATGATTATGATCCAAAATGACCGTCGAAAGATGAAACCTCCCATCAGGAGCACGGGTAATATTGATCTTAGCTTTACATCCTGTCCCGGCTGTTCGACTTGGCTTCAACATATTTCCTGAGTTGGGCTGAGCCTTACCATAGCGAGAGCAGGAAAACGTAAGGTACTTCAGTTGTCCATTATCATCACGGTTTGAGCTCCTTCTCGTCACACCAAAGCCTTTTGCTTTAGCATATGTGCTGTAGTACTCTCTCACCTCATTCTCGGTACCAAAGGACATCCCCACTTCAGGTTCTCCAAGTGATCCATCTGGTTGAGCTTCAGCACGGCCGTATGCAAGCTCCACAATGCTTTCCCTTTGTTGCTTAATGCCGTCGTCATCGCTCGAAATAGACATGTCACTTGATTCTTGAACGCCACCAATCCCATCATCCATTCCTATAAATCATGAAAAAGATTAATCATTCTCATTCAAAGGCAATATAACATAGTGACCTAAATGCTGGCAATCTAACCATGAACTTGTGAACTTCATGCTGAACTTAACGAGATGATCAAATCAGTAACGGTGCTCCGGTTGCGCTAACAACGTAACGTTTACACGCAAAGGCATTGATCTGGTCAAGAAATGCTACATGAAAGATGCAAAAGTTGAGCAAGAACTTTGCCTGATCAGATCAGTAACAGCCCCACTTACAGCCAACTCGAGAGCACAGCCATTACACATTACAGAGAGCCAGACCTGACTTGGCACAAACCAAACACACACAACCTATTGTATTGACCTGATCGAAAATAGCTAGACGGAAGATGCAAGAATTGGAAAGGAACCTCGCCTCCTAGCTCCCCGTCCTCGAGCTGGGTCAGGCACACCGGCAGGCACTCCACCCCCAAGTCGTCTTCTCCTTCGGCGGCGCCGCGCGGTGTACTGTGATGAGCGGCGCCGCGCGGTGTACTGTGATGAGCGGCGCCGCGCGGTACCACTGTGATAGGCGGCGACCACAGCGGTTTAGGCGGTGAGACTGTTTTTCTGCCGCAGAAATCTCCTTCAGCAATTAGGGCGAGGGATTGAGGGAAAGCAGGAGGCGGCGATCTGGTCGATCTGCGAAAACCGAGCTGCCTTTCTGGGGTTTTTTTCCCTAGGTAAATAGCGGCACTTTATCTTTTCCATTTTCCCCCCTTTTATCGTTCACCGCTGTGACCCTGGATTCTGAGACCCGGCATCAGGAGGGTTATTATTCATTTATTCAAAAAAAAAAACATGTGTTCATGGTATGAATTTCACCTCGGGGACGGCACCGTGCCGCCGCGCCAAAGAAGCGCACGCTCGCACTGGGGAAAGGCCGGCGCTGCCGCGGTTAGAAGCGCGCGTTGGTGGCGCAGAAGATGGCGTCTGGCGGCGAGGCCGGCATTCCGTCGAGCAGGTGCCGCGCGTGGCGGGTGTGGGCGCGGTCCAGACCGCGGCCGCCGGTCTTCCTACGCCCCCGCGTGGGGATCACCTCAACGGTGCTTGGAGAGGTCCAGACTGGGCAGTGGGGACGCGAGGGCACGCCGGACTGGAGCAGGGGGGCTGGGCCGCGGCGAGGAGCGAGAGCGAGAACGGAAGGGCCGAGGCACGGGGAGCATTTCGTTTGCTTAGATCTTAATAACTCACACTTTACTCCCCTGATAAAGCGTGGCAAATCATCTAATCCCCCTTCGTTTGCTACCTGTAGCCACACGGCACATTAGCCGCTGCGGAATGAAAGAAACAGAGCAAAACAGGGGAAGGCCGTGAAATCATCTGATGAAGAGAAATTTGCATCAGAACCCGCAAAATCTCATACTGCAAAATTGTTTTAGAGTATACTGTAAAAAGAATGTGTTCCGACAAAACATATCCTACAAAAATTATTTCGGTTTAGATGTCGAGCCCACTTGCCAGTAGTTGAATTAAGAACAGTCCCTGAAAAATGGCATAAAGCCCCTAGTAGCAAAATGTAGATTGCAATTGGGTCCTGGCCGTGCCATGGCAACGATGCCGAGCGGCTCCTGGCACGCACGCGCAGCAACGGCGGCTAGCTAATATGCACATGGCTGGAGGCGGTTGACGTGAAACCTCTCTCTCTCGCCAACACTTTTCTTTTCTTTTTTTGAGGGAAGGCCATCATGGCTACTCGCCAACACTTTTCTGGTATCAGGGGATATGGAAAAAAGGTCACGAATTAGAAGATACGAAGTAGTTGGGCGCTCATATAGAGGGGGGCCCTAAAAAATTATGGTTTGACCGAATACACAGGATCTTTTCAAATCAGTTTTCTTTTACAAAAAACAAAAACTAACAATTATTATAAGAGGCGAGGCCTTCTACGGGATCTGCAAGAAACAAGCATCTCCAGCAAAACCCTTAAATTATATTTGAGGACAAAAAGTTTTGTTCAGTGGATTAAGCGATAGCTAGCATATCCTTTGTATGACTCTTTTCTCTCAAAAGTTTCCCTCAGCAAGTTAATTTTAGTCCAGCCGCGGGCAGTCTGAGCAAAAAGCCACCCACCCCGACCCCTATCCTTGTTGTCGATGGTCCCCTTCCCCCGATGACCAGTAAAATGGAAATGTTGTCCCCCGTCACAGCCTTGGACACCGCCAGAGACCCACCGGCGGCCACAGAGACGACAGCAGCAAGGAAGGAACATCAGCAGTAGCACATCGTCACTCGCGGTCGTCGATAGTCACTCCACCGCAACAACTATACCGCCCTTGCCCGAGCCGACCGGCAAAAGGGGTCATCGGTTGTCGGTCAAGGCGGCGGGCAACACTGGTGTCGGCGATGCAGCCTCCTGTAGCCGCGCCGGCATCCCCTTCACCTTTGGCGGCTGAGGACAAGGTGGATTCAGCTGATACCACGAGCAACAGCAACATGCTCAAGGAAATGCCCACAAGGTAAAAAAATTCTTCTTTTTGTCAATTGCTTCTCAAAGTGATGCATGACAAGGGACTTGCTAGAGATGCTGTAAAAGAGGTTATTTCAACCGCCAAAACATAGGTGGATAAGGGCATGGTTCCATTTTCAAGATCCAGAGGAATGTAATGAGTTCCATTCAAGAAAAAAAACTTCATTTTTATGTTTACACCCCCATGAATTCGACAGAGCTATGCTTTAATTTCACTTGTCCAACTTGAATTGTTTTCGCTTTATATATATAAGCAATTTAGAGGTTTGTTGAAAAGCCTACAATCTTCACAACCACGTGGACACTAGACAAGCGATCATTTCTTCTCTTGGCCAAAAGCCTGGCAAGGGGTTTCGGAATGCAAATCCACCCCCCGAACTAGTAATCTTTGCCTTCAGGTCAGTACAACCCCTATGGTGAACAAGAGCATAAATTGGTCAAGTCCAAGCAAAAAACTGGGGACAGAATTACATGATGAGATCTAGGCCACCAAGTAAAATGTTTCAACTGTTATCATTATGCACTTATACAGCACCGTGATTGAAGGAGGCTTACAACACATGGTATTGGTCTTGAGAGACGGAAAACATCATACAACATGTCACGTCAAAGTTTACAGGTTACAGAGATCTCCATCCAAAATTGAGCCGATCTCATTGCAGGTTTTGATATGCTAGCATAGGGCGGAGGGGCGTGCTAAGGTGGCTACAACTACGAGAAGGTGTCCTCCCTGTCCCCCTCCGCGACCTCGCCCTCCTCAATGTTGCTGAACTCCAGGAAGTGCGTCGGCCTGTGGTCCTCATGATAGAAGTCGCGGGGTGTGCCCAGCTTCATGCTGTACTTCATCAGTGGGTCGTGCTTGACTCCCATGAAGTTGTAGTTCCATGGAGCGTTGTCAGGAACCTGGTGAGAGACACAAAAGTGAAGTGAGTTTCCAAAATTGAGTTAGCTCTAAAGAACACCTTACAAATATTCCTATTAAGATGAGTACACATACCATGTAGAATCCAAGGAAGCGGTCGCTGAGAAGCATCTGGACCTTTTCGTAGTGAGTTGGGAGGTACCCTTGTGGGTTGCTCCCGTTGTCCTTGTTGCCACGGGCCCACTCATAACCACTTGGTGTCAGTTTGTATGCAGTCAACGAGCACGATCCTGGGGTGAAGCTGCAGGTCAAAATGATGCACTTCTCACCATCCCACTGCTTGTTGTTCTCCAAAATTTTAGCATGTGATGTCAAATCCTGCAAAGCACAGCAGAACCAACAGTTCAGTATATGAGACTCACATATCATACCCAAAAAAGGCACCACGCAATTGAAATGTGCAAGAAACAAAAGAACCAACAATTCAGTAGCGAGACACTGGCTCACAGGCAAAAAAAGGACTACTACAGAATGTGCCAAAAACAACAGAACCAACAATTCAGCACAGAAACTGACACAGGCAAAATAAAAAACTCGCTATATAAAATGTGCAAGAATCAAAAGAACCAACAGCTATAATTTTTATGTATAGTGCATTGTGGGTTGGAAAGATTAAACATGCATTTTAATATTCACATTCAGAATTCAAATGTCACAAAGGAGACAATTAACCGCTCATGGAAAGACAAAATCTGCTTGATCGGACATTATGGAATTGTGCACTGAAATTTCAGCTACTTAGTTTAGATTTTGGATAAGAATCACAAGGTTAGTTTTGAAGATACAAATGGTAGGAGACAAACCTGAGGTGATAGCTGAGGAGCTTCATTTGGCTGGGTATGCATCCATCCCAACGGCTCCAAGTCAGCAAGGAACTCATGCTCTGGGAGATTCGCTGGCAAAGTCACCATCTGGTGAGTTCCATGCTGTGGCGGAATGGATATGCATCTGATCTCCTTGACTTGGGGATTATCCTGTGGACTCAGCCCATACAGGAAACCTGCAACCTGTGTCCGCAGATCTGCTATGCATATGAACTTCTTCAATATATTCTTTGGCATGATGTAAGTATAGCCAGTCTCCTGTACACATAATACAAGCAGTAAGTAACCATTGGACAATTGTTATTTGGTGGTTTTATGGGTAAATCGAAGAAAAGAAATTGCAGTACTGACCTTTATATCATCCGAGTTAACATAAATGTGGTTGACACGGAGATACAGGTTCGTAGCAGAGATGGCCCTGACACGCCAATCTGTCTTCGATGCAAACGCTGCTTGCTCATACGGACTGGTTGTTGTGACGATGAGCTCATCTCCATGCACATTAACTGTCCTTGTTGTCTGTGCAGTTACCTGATTTGTCTCTCGGGACTGCAAATTCAAGCAAATCCAAGAATGAGGAAAACTGACGCAATTACTATGCATAGAAACTAGACACAAAGGGTGGTATAGAAAGTTTACCTGTTTCTCAATCTCAGCAATCTGTTGCCTCTGCTGTGATGGTGGAGCTATTTCAGCACCAAGTATTATATCACGAATCTCAGATTGCGTAAGTGCAGAAGTATTAACGTTGTTTTTCTTCGCATAATCAGAAAGAATGAGATCCCTGAGCGCACATTCGACCTTCAGCCACTGCTCGTCGGTCAAAGATGGCCAGATATGATGTGGTTCCGTAACAATTGTCTTGTCAGGCTTCAGCAACATCTTGGCCTTCTCATTATTGACATGTAATGCTCGTAATATAAGCACAAGACGAGAGAATGCGGTGTAGGACGAGATACTTTTCAGCCAGTCATCGTATATGTTATAAAGAACCATCTGTGGTTCCGTAGCCTTGAGAATAAGATCGCCAAACTTCTCAATCTTCAAGCAAGCTTGGAATGGCAGCTGCAACTCACTGCCCTTGATAACAATGTTAGGGAAATCAAGCAGATGGACTTCCAATGGATCCAACATACCCTTCCTTGTCACAATAATTTGCTTTGGCTGCTCTTCTACAGGAAGAGACCGAACTAACGCAGCAACCTCCTCGGCAGTTTTCCACTTGGCCAGCTGCCCTAGACGCTTTTGTCCTGCCCATACACTTGTGTGGATGACCTGCAGATTATAATCCATTTTCATTTAATAAGTCTTCCAAGTTGTGATGCTGTGCAGTTATGCAATAATTGCAACAAAACTAGAGGTAAAAGCAAAAGAAAAGGAACAAACCTTCAGAAATAGTTGCCCAGTTCTTGGATTGAAAATAAAGATAGCACCGTTGATAGGTTTGGTGGTCAGGTTACCCTCGAAGGTTTTGTGAATGGTAACTCGATAGACATTTGTGTCATCCACAAACCATATGATTTGATTGCTGAATATCTCTCCATAGTTCTGCGAAGACAAATATGGCTCGGTGGGTTCAGATGAATACAACTGAAGACCCTTTCTTATTCTCTCCCTCAGCACATACAGAGCAGGATTTGACTGTCAAAAGAGAAAATAAACAAGAATGTCATTTATATTAAATAAGCAAAAAAATTACTACAACACAGATAGAGCAATAGA
This sequence comes from Triticum aestivum, assembly GCF_018294505.1. NCBI lineage: Eukaryota > Viridiplantae > Streptophyta > Magnoliopsida > Poales > Poaceae > Triticum > Triticum aestivum. The sequence goes on from NC_057814.1 coordinate 82,488,594, forward strand.
GCTAGATATGTTACAGTTAGCATGGTTATTACCTTCATGATCTTGTTCATGGCTTGCTGGAGGAGGGGCTTTGACCCAGGGAACCAATTGCCAAAAGCAGAGTGCAAATTATAAGCTAGATCAAGTCCAATCATCACTCCTGCAATAAAAATTATTCAACATTAAGCACAGAGGATTCAGACAAGACAAGAAATTGAAAGTTAATGGATACTCAAAATCATACCAGTCGGAGAAGGGTAGATGGACATATTATCTGTCGTGTAGTCCATAAATTTTGCTCTTGTATAACGTTCTATGTCATGTGAATCGTAGTCTCCCCATCGTAGTTGCACATCAATCCAGTACTTGTTACTCGCTTTCTGATCAAAGACATCCTTTGACTCGGAAACTAAGCTTGGTTTGGACATCTGCCACCTATGTGCAGCAAAAAGGAGTACATCTGCACATGAACTGTTCATCTTGTAACTCTTCCTGGGATGTATTGTCTCCTTTTGTACTGTCTCAATCTCCAGCGCATCCAACTCCTGATCCAGAACTTGGCAAAGATCCATAACAACACTTTCATGGACCTTCTGCCAAAGATGTGCACGGAAAATCTGAATCAGAGAGATCTTCAGGGTTGGAATTTTACCATGCATGAATATCCCTGTCAGATCTAGCTGAACCTGGAAACCAACATATACGTTTGCACGATTAATGGTTGGCGACCACCAGAGGGTAAATCTTCTGTTGGGGATTTGATTAAGCCCAGAACGCTGTGCATTTGTCAGCTTTTTGTACTTCATTGATTCCTCGAAACCTGAAGCCTTCTCCCAAAACAAACCCTCCCAAGTAGGGAAATATGTTCCTTTAAATAAGGTATGCTCCAGGATACCTTCCACACCACCAAGTGCTTGGATGACATCAGTTCTGTAGTTATTCAGATTCCACAGCTTTCCATCATGTCGCTGATGTGTCCACCAGAATGGGTTCTGTTTCAGCACTTGATACTGCTTAAAGTCTGTCCGCACCCTCCACCCTTTGTCATAGGCCAAAGTGTGGCGGTCTTTCTGGAATAAAGTGTTGATACGGGGTATGCCTCTATCCCATGAATCTTCCAGATCTTCAAGTGTTAAGCGCCTATTCTGCGATTGTGCTTCCTGCCTCTTCAAAGCATACTCAGCCCAAACACGCTGAGAATCAATGAACTCGCTCTCCCATGGTTGGATGTAGCGATACAAGTTGGGGATAAGCTGGTCCTCTTCATGACTCATACCACTTCGAAAATGTGTCACACCAACATCTGTCTGTTTGCTATACCTAAGATCACTCTGTGGTATCAAAATGTGACCCATTGACAACATACCCAAACCTCCAATTTCCTTGGGTGTATAGAAGATAACTGGTGGAAACCTGCTAGGCATCTTTGAGTTCAGGCCAATCTTTATGCGAGTCTGGATCTTGTTTTCACATTTTACAAGCAGATCCAGTAGTTCCTGTGTATGAACAGTTGCTTCACGGAAATATGTCATGAGGCCAATGAGAGCAGTGTTCCACTTGTTGACTATCTTGGTAAATGTCGTTGACCCTGATGACATAAGGATTTGCCTGACACGGTTCTCAAACACCTTCATGTGTTCATCATCAACCCTCAAAAATGCAATAGCTGTCCTTTCTTTTGTCTGCTCATTCTGCAAGTTCCATACTCCATCCTTTGTGTTGCTGAATGCCTCCTGAGTCATACGTATCTTTGGCAGTATACGGACCTCAAACCCAGACATGCTAAAGAGCAGGTTTGGGTTATCCTTGCTGTATACAGAGACAAAGCCATTCTCCCATTCTAATGTTGTAATGCTCCTTGGCAGGCGATTCTTCATATCCCAAAATACACTTCTTCCCAGATTAACATCATGCTTCATGAGCCTCATTCTTGCATCTCTAGGCCAACATTTCTTGTTGTTGTAACCGACCATGTTCTCATTATTAGGATCAGGATGCTCTGTCAAGTACCGCTGAATCAAATCCCTTGCCTCTTCATGAGTGAACCGGAACATTATATGCACCTTATCGATATATCGAGAATACAGCCTGATGGGATGCCTTGTCTCAACTTTAGTGTCAGTATATGTAAGGAACTCATTTGGCATCTGAGGCGGCCCTGCAATCTCACTAGCTCGTGTTAAACCAAGAAGTAGGAGATCCAGCACCAGCCCATAGTACTGCACAATAAAAGATGCAAACTGAAGACCCCGAATAAGCCCATAAGAATTTGTGTGACTCATATCCTTGTAAGACAGCACAACATTGTTCTTTGCAGTGACATAATCAGCAATGTTATGGTCCAAGACCAACCGTAGAAGCCTGTTCAACAGAGTCAGATCAATTTTTTCAAAGAACTTCTCAAATTTTGTCTGCAGCATCACAACACACTGCCCATCGCTAGTGTCCCATATGTCCTGCAAATTATTTATGCCTTGGCACCACTTGTAAACAAGTAGAGGAGGTGGTTCTGAATCAGCAGGCTTTACCCAATTTGGGAAGAGGTGGCGTTTGTCCCCTTCATACCACAAGTATTGGTCAAGGTATGCATCAGTAATTTTCTCAAGCGGCTCAATTTCATATACCGGGATCAGGTAGCTGTACAGATCCATAAACTCAATACCAACTTCTTTAAAAGCACGCTGAGTAAGAAGATGCCGTTTTATCCTTGACAAAGCTTCATGTGGATTATCATATGCTTGCTCTATTAAACCCAGTTCCTCTCGCTGCAGTTGATTTAATCTTACTGCCACACTGTATGACTCTTTCAGCCTTTCCAGTGCCAATATAAGAAGTTTGGTATCATGCTTGTATGAGAGTGGGGGAAATGGAATCGGTGAGAACTTCCTTGACTCCAGCCAATGGACCGTGGTTGTATAAATAGCAACTGCTTCTTCAGGTGTCACATATGGCCCGTCTTTCAAGTAGTTGTGTTGCCTCTCTTGTTCTGCCTTCAGCCACAAACGAGTTAACCTTCCAAGATTTTTGCGGCAGACAGTCTTGTCAACTGTAGCACCACGCCGGATACGCTCACGATTATAGTGAGCAACATTTGTCCACCAATCAGCCTTGGACTTCACATAACGGAGTATCATGTTCTCAATAGGAACTGGCAGGCCAGGGACCTTCCAGGGGATATTTGCCTTCCAGCAGCGCCATGCCTCACTAAGATGCTGCAGTATAGTCCTGGCCTTGTTTTGCTTGATGCCCTCTGGCATAGCATCAAGGACATCATGCATAACTGCAGCTCGAAGTTCCAGATCAAAGTGAGACTCGACACGTTGCTTGGTTACTGTTTTAGCAACTCCTTTTGAATGGCGACCTTCAAACTGCCTGGCCAGCAAATTACCTAGCCACCTTTCAAGCAAGGGCACAATACCACGAAGGAAGAACAGCCACACTCTCCACATAGGAGCCCAAAAACCACAGCCAGGTCCTTTTCCAACAGGACCAGTGTTGAAACGATAGTATATCAAGTGCTTCAGATCTTTGCACATCCTGATTTGCCGCATCAGACGATACTTGTATCTGTACATACCGGTCAACTGACCAACATGGGAGAATATGTATTGCAGACCATCGGCCAACTGAAAGGCGTCAACATTTCCCAAGCGAAACTGGATGTTTGCATCAACAACCAGCTTCGTAAGTCGCAGAATCTCACGACACAAGTGGAAAGCATTTCCAAAACGAGATTTCTTTCTCTCTTTTGTTGTGAGTGTCTTCACAGGCTTCAAATTGAAATTGTAGTCCAAGTGAAGATAGTTCAGATTCTTCCTGTGAATCAACAAGTTAAGCATGTTGTAGCCCTGCTTGCAAACTTGCAGCCCAGCTTCTGCCCAATCAAGCTCTGTACTTTGGAAGAACTTCGTTGCTTGCAGTGAACGGAACAGATGTTTCTTCTTCTGTGCTTTAGGAGGCCTATGATGTAGCTCATTGAGCACATAGCACTTCAGCAGCTTCTGGTAGCTCACCCGGACCTTAACTGGATACGCTGGTGGACTGCAAAACAGATGTTGATGCAACATGAGACGAAAGTATACCAACGAAAAAAAATATGGAAAGGGATTGTTATTTGTTAACTCGTTGTAGTATTTACCAGTGCTCTTTGAACCATTCAGAGACAAGTGGGATATCCTCAGCACGGCGTGTTCTACCAGATCTCATGTTAAAAGGCCTTGGAGCAAAAAGCAATGAAATGCCGGCAGCTGTCGTGTCAGTGTAAAGTGGAATATGGTTCAAAAGAGGCTCCACACCCTCAGGGAGACTAAAGTCATCTTCGTCGTCATCTTCACTTGCTTTCTTCTCCCGACGATCAACCTTGCTGGTTGAAGTGATCGGATTTATCAGAGGATCATAATAAAATGCAGGCAGATCTGGATCTTCTGTCTTGATATACATTATCATAGGAGTATGATATATGCAAAGTCTCACTTTCCTTGGCCTGTTATTGTACAGGTGGGGGAACGCAATTCTGTACTCGGTCCGAAGTGGTTGACGGATGATGAGTTTATTGATGTCATTAAATTCATTCCAGTCCTCATCCCCCTTCTCCATATCACGGTACAATGGCTCAAACTTTGGACCACCTACAATTGAAAACTTTAATATCAGTGATAAGAAAACATATGTTGTAAACCAAATATACAAATGTGTTCCCCCTTTTGATAAAGCATAAGAAAATACATTGGAGAAATTACAAGCAATGGTTGCTTATGTTTTCATAACTTTCATAAAACCTTGGCAGTATTCAGAAACCTGGTGGGAAATTGTTCTATTTAATCATCAAATCAAAAGCTACAACTATTATGCTAATCAATGTGTTGTGGTAGTATTTTTGAACTTGCTACATCAAACTTGCTTACAAAAGAAGAAGGTAAATCTTGTTACCTGGGATGCACATGTTAAGTGCTTTGGCAGTAAAGAAAGACTCCATGTCAAACAAATAGAAATAATTCCGATCAGTCAAGTCTGACAAAAGTTGACCAGCGAGGCGATAAAGTGTTGCCATGATGGGAAGAGACAGATTCCACTTCCTATAGCTGGGACCATTTATAAAATTGGTCTTCACGAGGGGATTGTGATCATAAAACCAGTTATACACAGCTCCATCTTCCTCTGGGTCCAACTCCAGTTGTATAGCCTCCAGTGGTTCAACGTCCAACAAATTATCAGCATAATCCAGTGGAGGTTCCTCGTCATCAAATGGAGGAAAGCGCATTCTCTTGAAATGCCGCCTATCTCTCTTCTCCCTTCGCATCATGATCCACATAGAGCCCCACTGCAGAAAAACACATGACAAGAGATATATTGTAAGCATATCTAAAAAGACACATGACATGAGATAAGAGATAAAAGGGACAAAAAAGAATAATGTGGTAATAATGAAAGAAGAATCAAGTCTAGATCATCACCTGCGCCAAGTAAATGGGCTCAACTACCCATGGGATCTCATTTACGAAGGTTATGGCGCCAGTGATATGGTACAAGATCTTAACATCGCGAACCTGAAAACAGGAGTTATTTTAGTCTATGGCCATGGAACAGCTAACCTCAGCAACCATAAGATTATCAGTGTTCATATCAAAAAGTCACAACTAAAGGGCTTACTTGTTCCCAGGGCATCGGCATATTCTCCAGTAGTTTGTAAACAGCATGAGGCACAAATTTGAGTGCTCCAAGATAAACACGCTTGTCATGCCTGTACTTCTTCGAAGACATGTCCCCATGGTCCCTGTTCAAAAAGACAGATGCATAAATTTACTGAAACATAGGCAGATCCCCAATCTAGACCACATGAAGGTTTACCAATGCTGAGCTACAGCAACTAGCACATCAACAGTTCAATATATCTAGAATCCTGAGTCCTGCAACCTACAGTTGAGCTACTAGCAAATTAACATGTTCACCGTAACTATGAGGATAAAATACAAAACAATATCGTGAATCCTAATTTCAGGGCTCCAGAGCAAGAGGCAGCAGACTCATGCCTAATTCCAGTGACAAATCGTAAGCAGGAACCACAACGAGCACATGATGCAGCGCAGAAAATAACATGGGTAAATCAAAACCTAAACCCTATCGAATCACAGTTACAACCATAAACCTACACCAAACACCATGCTCGCACAACCACTGACTTCAGTCGAGACGCCTATCACATCCACGCCACTAGTTCAACGCAACACACGGCTACGGAACGACCTAAGACCACAAGCAATTAAGCATCACAGCCCGCCATGAGCGCCAGAGGCCCCGAAACCTAGCCGCAGGCGGTAGAGGAAAACCATACGGCGCGGATCTGGAGGTTCCATACCTGATGATTTTGCGGACGTGCTCGGGGGGCATGTCCTCCTTCTGCGCCTCGACGAAGCCGAACTTGCGCTTGTCGCCGTAGCGCTTGGTGTTGAGCTGGTGCCACTTGCGGGCCTTCTCGACGAGCTGCGCCTCGAGCTCCGCCGGGGTGAGCGGCTGGCCGGCCTGCGGGGGCGCGGCGGCCGGCGGGGGAGGGGGCGGGGGCAGGCCCGCGCCGGCCGTGCCCGGGGGAGGGGGCGCGGCCGCCATGGGCGGCAGCGGCGGCGGCGGCCCGCCGTTCCACATCAGGGCGGCGGTGGCGGCCTCCGCTGCTGCTGCGAGGGTTTTGAGTCTCGAACGAGACGGGTTGGGGTTCGACTTCCAGAGGTGTCGGGATTAGAGTGAATGAAAGGGGAAAAAGAAGGGGAGAGGGGGAAACCGAAGTCGCTGGCGATGCGTCGGATATTTTTATAGGTGGGCTTGGCTGCGGGCTATGGCGGTGTGGCGGGGAGATTCGAGCCGACTTTGGTGTGCTGGGCCGGGCTTTGGTTCTCAAGTCGGCTTTGTGGTGGGCTACACCTACACGGGGTCTCTTGTTCACACTTTTCCTTATTTCTTCCTCTCATTCCCCTCAAATCAAAATAATAATAATCTTTTTCTCAAGTCGGCTATCCTGAAAAAAGGTCGGCTGTGTGATGGCGGGTCTCTTATCCACTCAGAAAAAATATATTTCGGGACCTTCATAAGGTTTTCTCACTATCACAGAAATATTTTATACGGGAGCAATTCGTTTAGTAGGATATGATGTATTTCATTGGTTTCAAAATATAAGGTGTGGTATTAACTTTTCTTAAAGACAAACTTGTCTTGCTTTGACAATGTCTATAGACAAAAATATCAATGTCTACAATACAAAATCATTATCATTATATTTTTCATGAAATATATTTTCATATTTTATTTATTTGATATTGTAATGTTGATATACTTCTTTTTGAACACGTAAATGTTGATATACTCGTACTTATTTGACTATTCAAAAAACTAATGCTTTTTGAAAAGGAGGGAGTATTTATAAGTCTAGTTTCTTATTTACAGATTGGCCATCTCGTGCATTGATTTTTTGTTCAACGAAAATTGATAGTTACATATTTTCAAAATTTAAGGATGGTTATAGTTTTGCAATGTTTGGAAAGATAGTTGCACACTTTCTAAACATAGGGTTCCACGCAATTTTGTTGTTCAACCAAAAGCCCCACGGTGTGTAGCTTTTCTTTTTTCCTAAAAGGCCTCAGGCCACATATTAAGTTTCACAAGTCCTTACAAACACATCCTTGCAGAAAAAATAGAAATACATTCAAAATCTCAAGGGGGCGAAGTCTTCTTCCTCTGACATCCCTCGGCAGCGCGTCACAAGAATAGCTCAATGTCGCCACCGACTAATATTTTTGGTTGAAATGGAAAAATGCATTCCTTTTATTGATGTTCATTAAAGACTAGAGTATATAATTAAGGACTTGAGAAAGTTATACGTACATGCTTCATCAAATAGATTTCTTTTATTGATGCTCGATGAAGTACTAGCACCATACTTATGGCCAGACCTTTTGAGCTCCGACTTGTGCATAAGCTACAGTGGAAATAAGTCTTTGAGAAGCCGCGGTAGAAATAAGCCCTCCATAATAAGTCATCTACTCCCTCTATCCCAAATCATATAAAATAGCATATAAATGCATATAAAACATCCTAGATGGATAATATAATAGTATGGAACAATCAAAAATTATAGATACGTTGGAGACGTATCAGAAGGGTCTTTCTATTTTACCTTTTTAAGTTGTGTCATCAACATCCAGTGCACCTAGTCAGAGAGCAAAAAAAATTGACTCCCTTGTGGCCAATCAATATCTTTTGGTTGCAATACTTCTCTTGAAGACTGCTGCAATCCCTACACTTGTGGGTTATCAGACTACACACATCAACATTTTAGTCACTTTACTTTTGAACAAAAGTTGCAAGTGTAAAATAATTCTTAATTAAATGACTTAAACAAACCCATCACTATGGAATTTCTCCAACGGGTTTCTCCTGTGTGACTAAATGCAGTGCCACACATATATAGTAATCTTTTTAGCCTTGCAACATTTAGCACCAGTACTATGAATGTTTAATATTATCATACATATTTATAACACGTGCCCCATCCGGAATGGGAGTATGTCCCTTGTGTTATTCATAACATCGAACAATAGTTGTTGTTTTATGAACAACCTCCTTGCAACAAACATGATGCAAATAAGCTAGAGTATAGAACAATTTACTAAATTATAAAATAAAGTATGAAGATAAACACAAAGGTAATACGCCGATGGTAAGTATAGTAACTTTTACTATGTTCCCAACACGTATCTAAACATCACTACCAGCTAGTCGTTTATGTTGTGGTGGTTCTTATATCTACTTGCAACAGTATGCAACGTTCTTGTGATCAACTTTTGAATCATAACTCCCAAGAATTACAAAATAAATCCATGTTATGTGTGCAAGATTTTTTTGTTACAAGAGGGCTCAGAGGAGGTGACCTTAACATGCGGATAATCTCAGTAGCATGGATATGGTATTTCTACAGAGATGTCGAGGGTTTCACGAGTCTACAAAGTGAATTGGATGTTTTGTTTTCAAGTGCTTTTTATTTCCCAATAGGTGAGTTATTATGTATAGAAACCATGCAAAGCATATTTTAGGTAACCATACAACAGACACAACTTGTTACTTTAATGGTTAAAGCCCTCGTATGTCCACATATAACATATTTTAGTATCAAAGATCCTTGACATCAACATCTGCTAAGGTTTTCTCGTGTCGCTGTCGTCGCCGCCATCTGTGAAATTTAGGTCTTCTCGCCTCCGGCTGCCATCTTAGCGCTGAGAGGTGGGGGGACCTCGGATCTTCAAGATCTTTATGTTCTTCGTCAACTTCCAGTGATCATGATAGTTTTGCGAGAATAAATTTCCTCTCATCCTTTTGGTGGTGCCATGAGGTTTGAGAGTTTTCTGTCCTCGCAGATCCGATTATTCGAATCCGATGAGTTTATGTTGCTGTGTCAAGCTTTTTTTGTTGGTCTGATTCTTTGTTGAGGCAAAATCTTGTATCGACACCACGGTGAGGATATAGTGATTCGGTGGCCTGCACTTCTAGGGGATCATCCCCGGCCCAAGTACGCTCATCGATCAAGGCTTCCCGTCTTTTTGGATGGGCGACTCAAGGCGCTTTCAAAAATCATTATTGGTAATGTTCGTGTGGGTGAAAGAGTGACAACACCGTTGCCCCAGTCCAATTGCAGCTTCTTTACCAAAGTCTCTGGAGTATTTCTTCGAGCAAAGATTGATACCGCGAAGAAGGCGATTTCAAGAGATTTCATTGCAATTCTTAGTCATAGGAGTTACTTTGTATTTTCTTCGATTTTAGGTCCAAATCAGTATACCTGTAATTGTTATGAGTATGAATAAAGTTACAGGTGTTTCTAAAAAAATATTTCAGTATCTATGGCATGAGGGTCTACATCTAGTTTAACATTATTTTTGCAAGAATACATGAAAAACATTTTCTTGAACATGTATCTTACCACTTGAAAAAGGTGTAAAAAACGACAGAGTAAAACATGTAATGATGCATGTACTTCACAAAAAGGTAGTCGATTTTGCTAAATTTAAGTTGACTAGGAATTTCTTAAGTGAGAATGTGCAAAATGTACTTCCTATAGTAAGATAAAGTTTCACTTTCTTAAGTCATTTGTAACTTAAGAAAATCTATGTCGATTTTTTGAATGGTCGAGTTTTCCCACCCGAATAAATTACCACTCAAATGGCCATAACGCCAAGAGATTGATCCAGTTTATAAGGAAAAATGGATCGAAAACCTGAACAAGTTGGCCCGTTTATGAGGGAAACCGGGCCATAAACCGCACAAATAACAAGATAAAAGAAGATGAGAAAAAGACACATGGATGAACCCAAAAAGATGGATTAGCAATTCATGTGTACCCACATTATATACATGCAACTTTATCTATCTTTCACGTTTTTTTTAAAAGGGGGAGCTCCCTGGCCTCTGCATCAGAACGATGCATACGGCCACCTTAATAAAAAGAAAATAGGTTCAAAAAAAGGTCTTAAAGTCTCGAAAAAGTAAAGAAAAGCTCACAAAGAGCCAAATAAAAAAGCCAAAAAAGCCACAACCGGCTGGCACAAGTAAGATAGGAAAACTAATTGCCTATCCTATTACATGAACGCCATCCAAACCGGTTGAATATATCCCGTGCTACCATCTCCCACCGGATAGATTCAGTAACCAAACGCTCCCTGGCCTCCGTCGGAGTGAGTAGCGACCACGTACGGATCAACGCAGTGGCCCGGAAGATAACCTGCAGAAAATGAATATTTGATGTTCTGTTAAAGACCAAATCATTTCTGCAGTTCCAGACTGCCCACAATAAAGCACATACTCCTACGCGAATGTGGCTCGCTGTTTCGGACTCTATCCCATTAAGCCACGTTCCAAATAACGTGCTTACAGAACTCGGAGGAGTAATGTTAAAAGCTATGTGCACCGTCCGCCATAGAACCTTGGCCAACGGGCAATCCAGAAAGAGGTGTTCGATAGTTTCATCCCGATCACAAAAGCTACACCTAGTAGGTCCTGTCCAGTTACTCTTTGCCAGATTGTCCTTAGTTAAGATGACTTGTTTATGTACAAACCACATAAACACTTTAATTTTCAACGGAACCTTGACTTTCCAAACATATTTGGAACTAGGAATGGAGCTAGAATTGATAACATCAAGATACATTGATTTAACTATAAACTCCCCAGTCCTAGTAAGCTTCCAGCGCAACTGATCGGGTTGTTGAGACAGCTGAACCTCCATCAGTCTACTCACTAAATGGAGCCACGCTTCCCAACGATTGCCAACTAGCGTTCTTCTGAATTGAATATTAAGGGGGACGGACTGAAGTACCGTTGCAACGTAAGCATCGCGTCGTTGAACAATACTATAAAGAGACGGGTATTGAAGCGTGAGGGGTGTCTCTCCTAGCCAAGTATCCTCCCAGAATCACGTGTTGGCGCCATTTCCGATAATAAACATTGTCCTATTGAAAAATGTTGATTTAACTCTCATGAGCCCTTTCCAAAAAGGCGAGTCCGTCGGCCTCGCTGTCACCTGGGACAAAGTTTCGGAATGAAGATACTTACTACGGAGAATCTGCGCCCATGTGGACTCAGTCTCAAAAGATAACTTATACAGCCACTTGCTGAGAAGACATCTGTTCTTGACTTCAAGATTTTCAATGCCAAGACCCCTTGGTCTTTTGGTCGACGAATGATATCCCATTTGGCGAGTCTGTATTTTCTTTTTAGCTCATCACTCTGCCAGAAGAAACGGGATCGATAGAAGTCCAGCCTTTTCCTTACTCCAATTGGAACCTCGAAAAAAGACAAGAGAAACATATGTTGGGGAACGTAGCAATAATTCAAAATTTCCCTATGTGTCACCAAGATCAATCTAGGAGATGCTAGCAACGAGAGAGAGGGAGTGCATCTTCATACCCTTGAAGATCGCTAAGCGGAAGCGTTACAAGAATGCGGTTGATGGAGTCGTACTCGCGGCGATTCAAATCGCGGAAGATCCGATCTAGCGCCGAACGGACGGCGCCTCCGCGTTCAACACACGTACAGCCCGGGGACGTCTCCTCCTTCTTGATCCAGCAAGGGGAGAGGAGAAGTTGAGGGAGAACTCCAGCAGCATGAAGGCGTGGTGGCGATGGAGCTCGTGGTTCTCCGGCAGAGATTTGCTAAGCACTACGGAGGAGGAGGAGCAATTGGAGGAGGAGAGGGCTGCGCCAGGGAAGGGGTGCGGCTGCCCTCTCTCTCCCTCACTCATATAGGGGGAAGGGGGGTGGAGGAGGAGCCCTAGGGTTCCCTAGGGGAGGGGCGGCGGCCACAGGGGAAACCCTAGATGGGTTTGGGCGCCCCCACCCCTAGGAAACTTGCCCCCCAAGCCGGGAGGGGTGGCTGCCCTAGGGGAGGCGCCCCCACCTCTCCACATTACGTGAGATGGGGTGGGAGGGGAGAACAGCCCCTTAGTGGGCTGATGTGCCCCCTCCCCTTGGCCCATAAGGCCCCCCAACGCTTGTCGGGGCCTCCGAAACCCCTTTCGGACACGCTGGTCGTCACCCGGTACCCCCGGAACAATTCCGGACTCCAATACCCTTCGTCCAATATATCGATCTTCACCTCCAGACCATTCCGGAGTTCCTCGTCACGTCCGGGATCTCATCCGGGACTCTGAACAACCTTCGGTAACCACATACTATTTCCCATAACAACTCTAGCGTCACCGAACCTTAAGTGTGTAGACCCTACGGGTTCGGGAACCATGCAGACATGACCGAGACACCTCTCCGGCCAATAACCAACAGCGGGATCTGGATACCCATATTGGCTCCCACATATTCCACGATGATCTCATCGGATGAACCACGATGTCGGGGATTCAATCAATCCCGTATACAATTCCCTTTGTCCATCGGTATGTTACTTGCCAGAGATTCGATTGTTGGTATCCCTATACCTTGTTCAATCTCGTTACCGGCAAGTCTCTTTACTCGTTCCGTAACGCATGATCCCGCGACTAACTCCTTAGTCACATTGAGCTCATTATGATGATGCATTACCGAGTGGGCCCAAAGATACCTCTCCGTCACATGGAGTGACAAATCCCAGTCTCGATTCGTGCCAACCCAACAGACACTTTCGGAGATACCTGTAGTGCACCTTTATAGTCATCCAGTGACGTTGTGACGTTTGATACACCCAAAGCATTCCTACGGTATCCGGGAGTTGCACAATCTCATGGTCTAAGGAAACGATACTTGACATTAGAAAAGCTCTAGCAAACGAACTACACGATCTTGTGCTATGCTTAGGATTGGGTCTTGTTCATCACATCATTCTCCCAATGATGTGATCCTGTTATCAACGACATCCAATGTCCATGGTCAGGAAACCATGACCATCTATTGATCAACGAGCTAGTCAACTAGAGGCTCACCAGGGACACATTACGATCTATGTATTCACACATGTATTACGGTTTCTGGTTAATACAATTATAGCATGGACAATAGACAATTATCATGAACAAGGAAATATAATAATAATCGTTTTATTATTGCCTCTAGGGCATATTTCCAACAACATAGGCATACTCGTGAGAACCGAATTAATAAGAATTAATCGGCCTCCGTATGACATGAGCTCGCCCTTCCAGTAACTCAGTTTCTTCTCAAATCGATCCTCGATGCACTTCCATTCTCTGTTTGTCAGCTTACGATGGTGAATTGGTATACCTAAATACGTAAAAGGTAAAGTCCCCAATTCGCACCCAAACAATTGCTTATAAGCCTCTTGTTCGTCATTGGCTCTTCCAAAACAGAACAATTTGCTTTTATGAAAGTTAATCTTTAACCCGGTCAATTGTTCAAATAAGCATAACACCAGCTTCATATTTCTCGCTTTCGCCAAGTCATGCTCCATAAAGATGATCGTATCATTGGCATACTGTAGGATAGAGACACCTCCATCCACTAGGTGAGGCACCAGGCCCCCCACCTGACCAGCCTCCTTGGCCCTTCCTATTAGAATTGCCAACATATCAACTACAATGTTGAACAAAATAGGAGACATCGGGTCACCTTGTCTCAGGCCCTTATGTGTCTGGAAATAATGACCTATGTCGTCGTTCACTTTAAATCCAACACTCCCTTTTTGTGTGAAAGATTCTACCTGGCGTCGCCAGGCTTCATCGAAACCTTTCATGCGTAAGGCCTGTTGAAGGAAAGGCCATTTGACTTTATCGTACGCCTTCTCGAAATCCACCTTGAAAACCACTCCATCTAGTTTTTTCATGTGAATTTCATGGAGCGTTTCATGAAGGACCACAACCCCTTCTAGGATGTTTCTGTCTGGCATGAAAGCTGTTTGGGAGTGCTGCACCACAGAATGCGCAATCTGCGCACTACAAATAAAATACACTTCCGTGATGATACGTGTTTGTCACAGTAGGTCGCATTTTTTGTCATGCATGTACATCCATGACAATTTTATGGCAGAATCAAGATAGTCATACCTGTGCTATCGTAGAAGTGTTCCATGACATTACCAAAATTATCATCATGGAAGTGTCCACTTCCATGACGATAAATCACGCGTCACATAAGTGCTTTCGTCAAGGGTGACCGACACGTGGCATTCACCGTAACGGAACACCGTTAAGCTATCGGGTCCGGTTTTGGATCCGATAACCCGCTAACAGCCCCGACCAATGGGGATTTTCCACGTGTAAAATCATCATTGGCTGGAGGAAACACGTGTCGGCTCACCATTGGGACAGATGTCATCCACTCATTGGACAGAAGGCGCCTATGATACGTCGACACGTGGCACGACCCAACAGAGGCCCATTCCTATGAAAAGGCCGGCCCGTTTGACTTGGTCAAAAGGTGGCGGGCCGGCCCACGGAAAGCCTGTTAACGGCATGTTCGCATATAGCCCATTTACAGCCCGCTAACCCAGGGCCCGTTACGACCTATCCGAATTAGGCCCAGTAGCGTCATCTGGGCCGTCCAATATGATTCTAGCCCATTTTAAGTTCCGGCCCATATATGGTCCATGACGTCTTTCGGCCCAGATGAGGCCCTTTGTAACTCTTGGCCCATTAACGGCCCATGGTGAAACTGGCCCGTAATGAACAGTGTATCACTTTATACCCATTAACGGCCCATTAATCCATTGGGCGTTTGCAGCCCATGTTATCTTTCGGCCTTCTCAAGGCCCATTTATTCTTGGGCTCATTTCCAGCATTCGGTTACTTACGTCCCGTTACTGCCATTTTCTGCTTGTGGGCCAAATTCAGCCCGTGGTTACGGTCGGCCCGTTTGTGGCCCGTTAATACGTTGGGCCGTTTTCATAGCGTCATCAAATATGGCCTATTAACGATGGCCCGTTATGGTCGGCCCATGAACGGACGACTCCAACTCTAGCCCGTTTACGGCCATAATGCAGTCTGTTTTTGGCCCATGTTTAGCCAATCGATCATACGGCACGTCTAAGGCCCATTGATGATACGGTCCGTAGAAGGCCCATTGTTTCTACGGACCGTAGAAGGCCCATTGTTTCTACGCCCCGTAGGAAGCCCAGCGTCACTACAGTAAACATGTAGACCATGGCCTGTTAAAGGCTGGAAACTACTATAGGTTTAGACCTGCTAATGGCCCAAGATGATTATAGGCCCACGTTTTGGCCCATATGAGTAACGAGTCGGCCTGAAGACCGACAACACTGAGATCCACTAAACTTTCCAGCCTAAATTACAGCATACCGACCAAAGAATAAACCTAGATTATACAACAAAGACATTACGACATATTAGGAATCAAAGTTCGCTACTCGGTGATAATAAAGCGCAACATGACCGCGGATTACATACACTGGGCATCAAAGGTCGCCACCAGTGCATATAAACGCGCCGACAAAAGAATATACAAAACTGAGAGCACTTCAGAAGGCACTAGACCTGGCAAGCTCGGGCCCCTGCAAGCAGCCGAACAAGCTGATGAGACCTTAGTTGTGTCAACGATAGATGCTTCATCCCTAGCTGTATGGCACCATAGTGCGCAAGGCAGTCCCCTGACATCTTCATTACATCTTTGACTTCAAGTCGGAGCTGAGCTGAAGCAAGCCTTTCCGCTTTAAGTTGAGACTGAAGAAGTCGAACTGATTGAGGCAGCGACTGCACAGAGGTTGTCTCACACCTGCTGGTGAGTAGCTTCAACTCACTGTCTTCATCAAGACAGGATCTTGGGGTCATCTCGCTATCCTCAAGATGGTTTGGCTCACTATCTTTCCTAAAGTTCTGCCTGGCATAAGAGATACGACTCTGAAAGAGAAACAAGGAGACACGTAACAGGTTTCACAATTATATAAGCAAATAAATGGATCTGTTCTGCATAAGGAACATGTTTTTACAACTACAATTTAAAACTGGTAGTTGTTGCAAACATCCAATCAGATGTAAACAGCAGTGGAGGAAATGATGCCTATCCAAATCTATACTAGAACAAAGTTTGAAGGCTTGAGAAGGATGAACTTACATTACATGTTAACACGGTCTGGACAAAGCCCTTCTCCATGTTGATGGAAAGATAATTCAATAAATTCCCCGAAGAAAAATCTTTATAAGCGTTGCCATTATTCTACATTTTGCAAAGAGTAAATATAGATCAAATAATATTGGAAGAAATAGAGGATAATGAAGCTCAGGTGCAGACTGATGATACATAAGCAAATAGCAATTAATTAAGTACAGCGTTACAAGGCAAAAGGTACTGACAAGAGGAATGCAGACATCAACGTGTGCAGTGGCATTGGCTTTATTCAACATTTTGGTAAGAGTAAATGTAGATATGATAATTTGGAGAAAGTGGAGGGCAGGGCAGATAAGATGCAGAGTAATGCTAGACAATCAACTATCTCGCGATGCATGTACAGTAATACCACCACCGTCCGTTATTAGTTGTCGCTCAAATGGATGTATCTAGCACTATTAAGTTCTAAATACATCCAATTGATCAAAAATTAATTCGATACAGAGGGAGTACATGACAACAGGTACTTACATGAGCAATCCAAAACTTCATAACTATTGTGTTAATTCTACATTTATCTAAGAGTAAATATAGATCTTATAATTTCAAGCAAAGGGAGGATAAAGAAGCGAACATTTACAGTGATGCTACATAATCAAACAGCAATGAGTGTAAGTATGCTGACAAAGCGCAAGAGGTACTGACAAGAGCAATGCAGAGCCCAGCATTGTCGTGAGATCCTATGATCCTTTGAGCAAGGAGATTCATCTGAAATTAGTTTTCATACAAGAGAGAAGGTAAGGCACATGCAGAACTTTAGGAGTTCAAATTTTGAATTGATATCATAGACAGTACCTGACGCTGGGCTGTCAGCAGTTCTAATAGGGGTTTGGCCACTGGAGTAGGGGTAAAGTCTGTTATAGTTGGGCCTGTGTTTTCTGTGGCTGCTGATCTATCTGATTTAACAGGTATCACTGCCTTTTCCAAATACCTAGTTTGTACTCCTTGAGGATCTGCAATCACTCTCTTCCTTTTGGACATCTATTACGAAAGAACAACATTTGACTGGAAAAACATAGTATGACGACACATGGAATAGGTACAAAAAATGGATAGGTATGGCATATACTCATATATGATGCTTAAACTAAGCAGATGGTGTAACAAAGTAGAAGTAATGCAAGAGGTCAGATGCAAAATATGTGCGACCAATACAACCTTGCCAAGTTAGAGCATGCACCTTGATGGGTGAATAAGATAGGTCATCCTCCACCATGCCAAGTTTGTTAGCCAGTGGATCATTCCGCAATATCCCTCTCGTGCGCCCATTCTCATATTCATTTTGATAATGTTCAATACTTGACATGCATGAAAACATAAAAACAAGTGAGATTATCTTTGTAATGCAGAAGTGATTCTAATCCAATACTTCCTCCCTGTAAACCCCTTTGTGCTATCTCTGCAACTTCTAAGAGGTGCCATGCATGCTGTAATTTGGTGTGTGCATTAATATAATGTGTCCTACTACTCAAAATATGAGAGCTCCAGAAGTGATGATACTTCGCACATGACAGCTTCAACATATAGTAAAGGAGAACAAGTCGACCTGACCTGACAGATTCAAAATATACTAAGGGAGAATAACTCGACCTGACCAGTCAACTGCAAGAGAAGAGGACCATCTTAAGGAAGAGCAGAAGAGCAAGCAGACTGAAGATATTACAAGTCTTTCTATACAATGTCGGTTGGCCACCCATGATGAACCAGAGCGCACAGAGAAATACTATTCCTTCCGGTCCCTCCATATGTGGCTCACGTGCATTTCGAAACTAAAGTAGGAACATTTAGCTGACCAATTAAACATCTCTCAGTTTTACTAATATCAGCATAATATCATATTCGAATTTGTACAACTAAGCTATGGGTGGAGCAGTGCTATTACGACACGAACCACGTAGGCTGATCGTGGTCATCGTAAAATGGGGAAACCGTAAGCATGATGAGTATAGTGTTGACCGTGGCAGTGGGATGGCAGATCTGAAGCTGCAAACCGCGCAAAGGGTAGTTAGCAACCGATATTTGCTTTGAAGTAACAACTAAGATTTGGTATGAACAAGAAAGTACAGTCAACAAGTGACAAAGAAATGCAATTCTGTTGTCTCTCTATATGTCACGACATGCATTTGGAAACTCAAGTGGGACCTTTAGCTAACCAATTAAATGTGTCTGTTAACTAATATCAGTATCATATCACAATCATATTTTAACAACTAAGCTTTGGAATTTTGAGTGTTGTGTTGTTTAGCTTGAAGGGTGGAGTAATGCTAGTATGACAGAAAGCACCTACGCAGATCATAGTAGAGTAGATAAAAGGGGAAAACCCTAAGCATCAAGAGTAAAATCAGGAAAGTGGAACTAGCTGGACCAGTGGGTGGCGCACATGCTTTTCGAAACGAATATAGGAACATTAGGTGACCAATTAAACGTTCTCTGTTTTAGTAATATGAGCATCATATCAGATTCGTATTTCAACACGTAAGCTTTGGAATTATGAGTGGCATGTTGTTTCGCTTGATGGGTTGAGGTCTTGAGGAGCAGTGCTAGCACGACACGAAGCAGGGAAGCACCTACGATGATGGTACTGAATATAAAGGGGGGAAACCATAAGCTTTACGAGTACAGTGACCGTGACATGGCGGATCTGAAGGTGCAAACCGGACAAAGCTACTTCGCAACCAATGTTTGCATTCAACTAGCCACTACGATTTGGTACGGACAAGAAAAGTACAATAAACAATTTAAGATCTATTTTCCGGGTGAGATCAATAACTTAAGCACATATGGAAGAGTACCACCTCTCTTGCGACGCCGTGTAGGCCCCTGCTGATACGTTGAGGGTGCTGCGGGTGCGATGGCTGTCGGCGGCGGGGAAGAAGACTTTAGATGGCAGACGGCCGGGTTGGGGGATAAATCCGGTTGCCGTGGACGAGGCGGTCGTAGGAGCGGCAACGGCAAAGTGGACGACGGCGCCGATGAAGCGAGACGACGCGATGGAAGGATCCTGGTCCGGCGCCGTGGATGAGAGACGTCCATCTCTTGCAGTGGACAACGGGGCAGGGGTAGCGGCTCCGGCAAGGTGGAGGACGGGGTGGCGGACGGAGGAGGTTGGCCGCAGTGGGGAGGTTGTCGTGGCGCCGACGGTGTATGAATGGGGAAATGGAGGGGTAGGGGGGATCTCAAACTTTGGGACGCGCTTGTCTGAAATGTGGGAAAGTTACGAACTTATCCCCCGTTTAAAATTTCGAACATCATGTCGGTTGGGGATAGGACGGTAATCTCGCATCTCCCAAATATTTGTCGGTAACGATTTCGGGCGAGGAGAGGGTGTTTTTCCGCCCACGGTTGGCGCCCACGATGTATGAACGGGGCTGACAGGTAGGGCGGTTGTGTCACATCTGAGGGAAGTTACACATCTGCCCCTATTTAAAATATTAGACTACATCGATATTGGACGAGGAGAGTTTGTTTTGCCGTCCACCGTGGATGAATGGGGAAATGGAGGGAGAGACACATGTCTTTCGGACGAGCTTGAATCAAATGTGTTTTGCCGCCCACGTTTGGCGCCCACCGTGTCTGAATGGGCTCAGAGGCCGTCGTGTCACGTCTGATTGAAGTTACTAGTCTACCCCTATCGACAGCAGTGTAAATCCGGTCGATAAGGATGTCAAATGTCAGGGGTAGACAGTAATTTCCATCTCGCAAACACTTGCTTCGGTCAGCCCACAAATGATAGTGGGTGTTTAGCTGCTTTGTTCAAAACTTGGGAGAATTAGCATTCACGTTTGCCCTGGGCCCTGGCAACTAAATCCAAATCCAATTTTTATTCGATTACAAATATCCACAGATAATTCTACGTTTTGTTATTTATTTCTTCAAAACCACAACAAAGATTTATTCCACCTTTATATATGATTATGATTTAGAAATGTCGTGATCTTTGAATTCAGTAGGTTGGATACACTTTGAGTCAAACAGTTATTTCATCCAATACAATATGCTCACACAAAAAACAGTTCACCTTATGTCAATCATACAAGTACTGAGGATTACCTCGCCTAAAAAATTCGGATCATTACAACACATGGACAACATAGGGGGTCTTACAACATAATCCATTCAGAAACATGACACAACATGCAAGTACAATAATCTAATGACAATTTCAACTGCTATCTAATGAAGAACTGGGATTACCCTGGGCTTCAGATAGCAGAAGCAGCAGGACCTCCTCCATCTTTAAATGCAACATTCTTACTTCCTCCATTTCTTGGGTTGCTTGCATAATGCGTGCAGCTAATTGCATAATTTCCAGCTTCAAGATCGAGATTACCTCATTCATGGCAGCCACACCATCTCTTTCTACCTCTAGTAGAGCCGCAAGAACTACAATATCTGTGCTCAGACTGCTCTCCGGCGGTGTTGCCTCTGAACTGCTACCATCTGGTAACATGGATGGCGCACTGCTTCCACAAATAGATTCTGGGGTTGTACATTGTGTCCTAGTGTGAACGGCATCCTGAAAGGTTTCCGCTGGACATAAGTAAGAGATAGTTATCGCATGATCTAGGCAGTAAGCTTACATGGTAAACGACATACGAATTATTGCCGAGCATGGCAAGCTATATTTAAATGGTTCAAAGCTGCATCAGCCGAAAAGAAATTAAAATGGTAAGATGAAACTAGGGATGTAAGTGGCAAATAAACGACATCCGCCAGTCCCATCTAGTTAGTTTTTGCTAGCTCCCAGGTTCATTTTCCTCAAAAAACAAAAACTCTTTTGAACTATTGATGTCTACTACACAACCTTCTTCTTGTAGACGTTGTTGGGCCTCCAAGTGCAGAGGTTTGTAGGACAGTAGCAAATTTCCCTCAAGTGGATGACCTAAGGTTTATCAATCCGTGGGAGGCGTAGGATGAAGATGGTCTCTCTCAAGCAACCCTGCAACCAAATAACAAAGAGTCTCTTGTGTCCCCAACACACCCAATACAATGGTAAATTGTATAGGTGCACTAGTTCGGCGAAGAGATGGTGATACAAGTGCAATATGGATGGTAGATATAGGTTTTTGTAATCTGAAAATATAAAAACAGCAAGGTAACTAATGATAAAAGTGAGTGTAAACGGTATTGCAATGCTAGGAAACAAGGCCTAGGGTTCATACATTCACTAGTGCAAGTTCTCTCAACAATAATAACATAATTGGATCACATAACTATCCCTCAACATGCAACAAAGAGTCACTCCAAAGTCACTAATAGCGGAGAACAAACGAAGAGATTATGGTAGGGTATGAAACCACCTCAAAGTTATTCTTTCCAATCAATCCGTTGGGCTATTCCTATAAGTGTCACAAACAGCCCTAGAGTTCGTACTAGAATAACACCTTAAGACACAAATCAACCAAAACCCTAATGTCACCTAGATACTCCAATGTCACCTCAAGTATCCGTGGGTATGATTATACGATATGCGTCACACAATCTCATATTCATCTATTCAACCAACACGTAGAACCTCAAAGAGTGCCCCAAAGTCTCTACCAGAGAATCAAGACGAAAACTTGTGCCAACCCCTATGCATAGGTTCATGGGCGGAACCCGCAAGTTGATCACCAAAACATACATCAAGTGAATCAATAGAATAACCCATTGTCACCACGGTTATCCCACGCAAGACATACATCAAGTGTTCTCAAATCCTTAAAGACTCAATCCGATAAGATAACTTCAAAGGGAAAACTCAATCCATTACAAGAGAGTAGAGGGGGAGAAACATCATAAGATCCAACTACAATAGCAAAGCTCGCGATACATCAAGATCGTATCACCTCAAGAACACGAGAGAGAGAGAGATCAAACACATAGCTACTGGTACATACCCTCAGCCCCGAGGGTGAACTACTCCCTCCTCGTCATGGAGAGCGCCGGGATGATGAAGATGGCCACCGGTGAGGGATCCCCCTCCGGCAGGGTGCCGGAACAGGGCCCCGATTGGTTTTTGGTGGCTACAGAGGCTTGCAGCGGCGGAACTCCTGATCTATTCTGTTCCCCGATCGTTTTAGGGTATATGGATATATATAGGCGGAAGAAATACGTCAGGGGAGCCACGAGGGGCCCACGAGGGTGGAGGGCGCGCCTAGGGGGGGTGGGCGCGCCCCCTGCCTCGTGCCTCCCTTGTTGCTTCCTTGACGTGGACTCCAAGTCTCCCGGGTTGCTTTCCTTCCAAAAATAACTTCTCCAGAAGGTTTCATTCCGTTTCGACTCCGTTTGATATTCCTTTTCTTCGAAAACACTGAAACAAGGGAAAAAACAGGAACTGGCACTGGGCTCTGGGTCAATAGGTTAGTCCCAAAAATAATATAAAAGTGTTTAATAAATCCCATAAACATCCAAAACAGATAATATAATAGCATGGAACAATCAAAAATTATAGATACGTTGGATACGTATCAGCATCCCCAAGCTTAATTCCTGCTCGTCCTCGAGTAGGTAAATGATAAAAACAGAATTTTTGATGTGGAATGCTACCTAACATATTTATCAATGTAATTCTCTTTATTGTGGCAAGAATATTCGGATCCATAAGATTCGAGACAAAAGTTTAATATTGACATGAAAATAATAATACTTCAAGCATACTAACAAAGTAATCATGTCTTCTCAAAATAACATGGCCAAAGAAAGCTATCCCTACAAAATCATATAGTCTGGCTATGCTCTATCTTCATCACACAAAATATTTAAATCATGCACAACCCCGATGACAAGCCAAGCAATTGTTTCATACTTTTGACGTTCTCAAACTTTTTCAATCTTCACGCAATACATGAGCGCGAGCAATGGACATAGCACTATATGTGGAATAGAATGGTGGTTGTGGAGAAGACAAAAAGGGAGAAGATAGTCTCACATCAACTAGGCGTATCAACGGGCTATGGAGATGCCCATCAATAGATATCAATGTGAGTGAGTAGGGATTGCCATGCAACGGATGCACTAGAGCTATAAGTGTATGAAAGCTCAACAAAAGAAACTAAGTGGGTGTGCATCCAACTTGCTTGCTCACGAAGACCTAGGGCATTTTGAGGAAGCCCATCATTGGAATATACAAGCCAAGTTCTATAATGAAAAATTCCCACTAGTATATGAAAGTGACAAAATGAGAGACTCTCTATCATGAAGATCATGGTGCTACTTTGAAGCACAAGTGTGGTAAAAGGATAGTAACATTGTCCCTTCTCTCTTTTTCTCTCATTTTTTTATTTTTTTATTTGGGCCTTTCTCTTTTTTTTTCCTTTTTTATGGCCTCTTTTTTCTTTTTCTTTTTTTTATTTTTCGTCCGGAGTCTCATCCCGACTTGTGGGGGAATCATAGTCTCCATCATCCTCTCCTCACTGGGACAATGCTCTAATAATGATGATCATCACACTTTTATTTACTTACAACTCAAGAATTACAACTCGATTCTTAGAACAAAATATGACTCTATATGAATGCCTCCGGCGGTGTACCGGGATGTGCAATGACTCATGAGTGACATGTATGAAAGAATTATGAAAGGTGGCTTTGCCACAAATACGATGTCAACTACATGATCATGCAAAGCAATATGACAATGATGAAGCGTGTCATAATAAACGAAGCGGTGGAAAGTTGCATGGCAATATATCTCGGAATGGCTATGGAAATGCCATGATAGGTAGGTATGGTGGCTGTTTTGAGGAAGGTATATGGTGGGTGTATGATACCGGCGAAAGGTGCGCGGTATTAGAGAGGCTAGCAATGGTGGAGGGATGAGAGTGCGTATAATCCATGGACTCAACATTAGTCATAAAGAACTCACATACTTATTGCAAAAATCTATTAGTTATCGAAAAAAAGTACTACGCGCATGCTCCTAGGGGGATAGATTGGTAGGAAAAGACCATCGCTCGTCCCCGACCGCCACTCATAAGGAAGACAATCAATAAATAAATCATGCTCCGACTTCATCACATAACGGTTCACCATACGTGCATGCTACGGGAATCACAAACTTTAACACAAGTATCTCTCAAATTCACAACTACTCAACTAGCATGACTCTAATATCACCATCTTCATATCTCAAAACAATCATAAAGAATCAAATTTCTCATAGTATTCAATGCACTTTATATGAAAGTTTTTATTATACCCATCGTGGATGCCCATCATATTGGGACTAAATTCATAACCAAAGCAAATTACCATGCTGTTCTAAAGACTCTCAAAATAATATAAGTGAAGCATGAGAGTTCATCTATTTCTTCAAAATAAAACTACCATCGTTCTCTAAAAGATATAAGTGAAGCACTAGAGCAAACAACAAACTACTCCAAAAGATATGAGTGAAGATCAATGAGTAGTCGAATAATTATGCAACTATGTGAAGACTCTCCCATTTTAAGAATTTCAGATCTTGATACTTTATTCAAACAGCAAGCAAAGCAAAAGAAAATAAAATGACGCTCCAAGCAAAACACATATCATGTGGTGAATAAAAATATAGCTCCAAGTAAAGTTACCGATGAACGAAGACGAAAGAGGGGATACCATCCAGGGCATCCCCAAGCTTAGACGCTTGGTTATCCTTGAATATTACCTTGGGGTGCCTTGGGAATCCCCAAGCTTAGGCTCTTTCCACTCCTTATTCCGTAGTCCATCGAATCTTCACCCAAAACTTGAAAACTTCACAACACAAAACTCAACAGAAAACTCATGAGCTCCGTTAGTATAAGAAAATAAATCACCACTTCAAGGTACTGTAATGAACTTATTCTTTATTTATATTGGTGTTAAACCTACTGTATTCCAACTTCTCTATGGTTTATAAACTATTTTACTAGCCATAGATTCATCAAAATAAGCAAACAACACACGAAAACAGAATCTGTCAAAAACAGAACAGTCTGTAGTAATCTGTATCAAACGTATACCTATAAAACTCCAAAAATTCTAAAATAAATTGGTGGACCTGAGGAATTTGCCTAGTAATCATCTGAAAAACGAATCAACTAAATATCACTCTCCAGTAAAAAGTTTTAGCTAATCTCGTGAGCGCTAAAGTTTCTGTTTTTTACAGCATGATCATAAAGACTTCACCCAAGTCTTCCCAAAGGTTCTACTTGGCACAAACACTAACTAAAACACAAAACCACATCTAAACAAAATCTAGATGGATTATTTATTCCTAAACAGAACCAAAAAGCAAGAAACTAAAATAAAATTGGGTTGCCTCCCAACAAGCGCTAACGTTTAACGCCCCTAGCTAAGCATGATGATTTCAATGATGCTCACATAAAAGATAAGAATTGAAACATAAAGAGAGCATAATGAAGAATATGAGTAGCACATTTAATTCTAACCCACTTCCTATGCATAGGGATTTTGTGAGCAAACAACTTATGGGAACAATAATCAACTAGCATAGGAAGGCAAAACAAGCATAACTTTAAAACTTTAAGCACATAGAGAGGAAACTTGATATTATTGCAATTCCTACAAGCATATGTTCCTCCCTCATAATAATTTTCAGTAGCATCATGAATGAATTCAACAATATAACTTTCACATAAAGCATTCTTTTCATGATCTACAAGCATAGAAAATTTACTACTCTCCACATAAGCAAATTTAATCTCATCAACAAGAGTGGGAGCAAACTCAACAAAATAACTATCATGTGATTGAAAATTAAGATCAAGATGACAATTTTCATGGTTATCATTATTCTTTAAAGCATACATGTCATCACAATAATCATCATAGAGAGGAGGCATGCTTTGATCATAGTAAATTTTCTCATCAAAGCTTGGGGGGCTAAACATATCATCTTCATCAAACATAGCATCCCCAAGCTTGTGGCTTTGCATATCATTAGCATCATGGATGTTCAAAGAATTCATACTAATAACATTGCAATCATTCTCATCATTCAAAGATTTAGTGCCAAACATTTTAATGCATTCTTCTTCTAACACTTTGGCACAATTTTTCTTTCCATCATACTCACGAAAGATATTAAAAAGATGAAGCGTATGAGACAAACTCAATTCCATTTTTTGTAGTTTTCTTTTATAGACTAACTAGTGATAAAACAAGAAACAAAAAGATTCAATTGCAAGATCTAAAGATATACCTTCAAGCACTCACCTCCCCGGCAACGGTGCCAGAAACTAGCTTGATGTCTACTACACAACCTTCTTCTTGTAGACGTTGTTGGGCCTCCAAGTGCAGAGGTTTGTAGGACAGTAGCAAATTTCCCTCAAGTGGATGACCTAAGGTTTATCAATCCGTGGGAGGCGTAGGATGAAGATGGTCTCTCTCAAGCAACCCTGCAACCAAATAACAAAGAGTCTCTTGTGTCCCCAACACACCCAATGCAATGGTAAATTGTATAGGTGCACTAGTTCGGCGAAGAGATGGTGATACAAGTGCAATATGGATGGTAGATATAGGTTTTTGTAATCTGAAAATATAAAAACAGCAAGGTAACTAATGATAAAAGTGAGCGTAAACGGTATTGAAATGCTAGGAAACAAGGCCTAGGGTTCATACATTCACTAGTGCAAGTTCTCTCAACAATAATAACATAATTGGATCACATAACTATCCCTCAACATGCAACAAAGAGTCACTCCAAAGTCACTAATAGCGGAGAACAAACGAAGAGATTATGGTAGGGTACGAAACCACCTCAAAGTTATTCTTTCCAATCAATCCGTTGGGCTATTCCTATAAGTGTCACAAACAGCCCTAGAGTTCGTACTAGAATAACACCTTAAGACACAAATCAACCAAAACCCTAATGTCACCTAGATACTCCAATGTCACCTCAAGTATCCGCGGGTATGATTATACGATATGCGTCACACAATCTCAGATTCATCTATTCAACCAACACGTAGAACCTCAAAGAGTGCCCCAAAGTCTCTATCGGAGAATCAAGACGAAAACTTGTGCCAACCCCTATGCATAGGTTCATGGGCGGAACCCGCAAGTTGATCACCAAAACATACATCAAGTGAATCAATAGAATAACCCATTGTCACCACGGTTATCCCATGCAAGACATACATCAAGTGTTCTCAAATCCTTAAAGACTCAATTCGATAAGATAACTTCAAAGGGAAAACTCAATCCATTACAAGAGAGTAGAGGGGGAGAAACATATAAGATCCAACTACAATAGCAAAGCTCGCGATACATCAAGATCGTATCACCTCAAGAACACGAGAGAGAGAGATCAAACACATAGCTACTGGTACATACCCTCAGCCCCGAGGGTGAACTACTCCCTCCTCGTCATGGAGAGCGCCGGGATGATGAAGATGGCCACCGGTGAGGGATCCCCCCTCTGGCAGGGTGCCGGAACAGGGCCCCGATTGGTTTTTGGTGGCTACAGAGGCTTGCAGCGGCGAAACTCCCGATCTATTCTGTTCCCCGATCGTTTTAGGGTATATGGATATATATAGGCGGAAGAAATACGTCAGGGGAGCCATGAGGGACCCACGAGGGTGGAGGGTGTGCCCATGGGGGGTGGGCGCGCCCCCTGCCTCGTGCCTCCCTCGTTGCTTCCTTGACGTGGACTCCAAGTCTCCCGGGTTGCTTTCCTTCCAAAAATAACTTCTCCAGAAGGTTTCATTCCGTTTCGACTCCGTTTGATATTCCTTTTCTTCGAAACACTGAAACAAGGGGAAAAACTGGAACTGGCACTGGGCTCTGGGTCAATAGGTTAGTCCCAAAAATAATATAAAAGTGTTTAATATAGCCCATAAACATCCAAAACAGATAATATAATAGCATGGAACAATCAAAAATTATAGATACGTTGGAGACGTATCAACTACCATACCACTAGTGGACTTTAAGTGGCATTAAACGGGACCCAGTTGACATCCCTAGTTGAAAGGGAGTGTACCACCGCTAAGTTGCCAAGGCATCTAAGCAGTTGAAATAATCCGAGAAAGCACTTAACAGTGTGGCCTCATATAAACTATGAAGACAGTCTTGTGATGAAGTTCAGAGGAAAAGTTAAGGACTCAAATGAACTAGGCATGCATTTCTTTACGATAGTACAACAGGCATTGCTGACATATTGGCCAACTCAGGTATAGCGTAACAAGTAACAAACAAGCATTCAAATCAAGCAATACAGCAAAGCAGACAACTGAACTATTTGTTATTCTGTAGGATTACAGGTTGAGGGCACAAGCCAAGAAAGCAGCCCACACGCATTACATTTCACATGTACTAAAACACACTGGCTTACCATATGTTGCTGTGAAGCCTCACTGCTGTTGCAATGTTCTTTGAAGATATCGTCAGCATCCCGTGGTTGCAAATCTACTTGTTGTAGTTTATTCTGCACCCTCTATTTAGGTAAAATTAATTTTTAATCGCATGCACTAGTTCGAATTGATCATCAATGGTTCACCTAAACTAATGAAAGAAGGGTGTGTGCATACACAACAATATATCTGCTTCCCTCTATTTTTATGCTTGTTCGAGGTGCCAGCCCCAAAAGAACAAATATTTTGCTTCATGGGGTTGGTAGCTCCATAATTAATAGAAGCATCAAATTAGTCATGCAACCTGGGAAGATCAAGAACACACACAAAAGTAATGAACAAAGGCTCATAGCAGTGATGTAATAGCTAGCATCAGAAAATGTAGGGTAAAACGAGCAAAAACCAGCGGAACCACATGCTAGTTTGCTGATGTGTAATTGAGCATAGAGAACATGAAGCAGTTTGATGGAACCAACATGTGGCATCAGAACAACACCATTATCATAAATATAGCATGCAAGAAGTAAAATAGTAGGCGGTGATATCTAGGAAGTACAGTAATACTTAGGACAAAACTAAAGCATATTAACTATATGTGCACTGGTATGTAATTTAGCACATGTAACATGTTCACTGCCAGAAGTATGGCCCTACAGGTGCAAGCAGAATAACGCGTCTCATGAAAAACTGAATGATGCCCTAAAGAAATTCAAAGGTGCGGTGCTTATGCTAAGAAAGTGAACGTAGGCGCCGGCCATTGGATAATAGTACCTGATTCTCGGCGGTGTATGGGTATCGTTGGCATACTTGATAGCTAAGGATCGTCGATGGTGCTCATGTTGTGGTTGAGTTTGGGCCGGCTGTCGCCGTCGCTGAAGCGGCTCCGGTGCTACGGTTGCGGCGCCTGTCGACATACAAGAAAGCTCATATGTGGTAAGTGAACAGTTGCACTATAAAGAGAAAAACCAAAGGAGTATAGATCGAAATAACCTGATGAGGCTGCGGTGTCGGTAAAGCAGTGCCGGTGGAGTTGAATATGGCGTCCGTGGAGCGGGTCCGGTGCAGTGGACGAAGGCTTCGGCGGGCGCGTTGTACAGTGCTTTCGGTGAGGCGGATCTGTTGCGGCGGACGAGGGCTTGTATGAAGGGACAGACGAGGGAGTCAGTGAAGGAAGATCCGGTGCGGTGGACGAGGGCGCCGGTTAAGAAGGTCCGGTGCGGTGGACCATGATGGCGGTCAAGGAGATCTGGAGCGGTGTAGAAGCCAGTCGCTGAAGCGGCTCCGGTGAAGTGGTGAGTTGGCAGTTGGGGGTTCCAAGGTGCGGAAGGTAGATACGTCGGGGTGTGAGGTCCACCGCTGTGGCGGAGGACTAGATTCGGCAGCTTGCCGTGGTTGGGGGGGTCGGGGAGGGGAAGGGGAGGGGCTCTGGGGAAGAATGTTGGGGGCAAAGAGGGGAAAACAATGGAGTTACCAAAGCAGCCCTTTTCCGTTCATGTGGCAGGGGTAAAACAGGAATATCGCAGGGCTAAACTTTCGGGCGCGAGATATTTCGATGTGAGCGGGAAGTTTGAAAGCTTTTGGCGCCTGAAATTATATTATGCTCTTGTACGGCCGACTATGATATCATGGCCGAGAATTTGTTTGTTTTGCACGCAAAAAAAGTGCAAGTTTTGAAAATCAGTGTCTCCAACTCGAAACTTAGATTGTCCATTCAATTCAAATATGGATCATTGATCTACTACAAGCAAATACCATCATATGGTCCAACTCAAATGAAATTCCAAATGTGTTTATCCTAAATATGATGACAAAAGCAAAAATGTGTATGTGTATGAATAAAGTGGATGATTATAAAGTTTGAACATGCCCGTATGTGTATACCTCTAGGTTTGATATATGAATTTGAAATCACAATATCCCGGCTTAAAAATGTACCTCCGTTTAAATGAATTACAAAAGCTAATGATGGAGTCGAATTCCAAAATTCCAATCTTAGGTTTGTAATTCTGGTACATCAAAGTATATCACACATGTTCAAAAGTATCGTTATCTCATAGTCCAAACTGTGAAACAAATTGATCAACCCTGAGTGCACACACTATTGACCATGTATATCTCAATTACGCTAAAGTCCCTCAAATATAGACACCTCACTCTTTATCTGAAGCAACCCCCCCCCCCCCTCGTCGCCCCCCACACACATAGAAGTCGTTCTCTCCCCCAAACACCAACACACGAGCACATTAACACCCCTCTCTCTTCTAAAGTCTGGACCCCAATATAGGTCTCTATCACTTTATCTCTTGGGCATGCACACATCTCTTCCCCCACTCTCTAGCTAGGTCTCCCGGCATCTCTCTTTCCCAAGCACACGCACTATGTAGAGTGTATCTTTCCCATAGACACAAAACGTCGCCCCCAAACGTCTATCTCCCTAGTTATGTGGTTCTCGCACACTCACCTCACACACCACCCCCACTGCAAAACAAGCACACTTTGTCTCCTTGTGCACCACTCTCCTCTTTCTATCTCTCCCACATGCGGACCCGCCCCAGCTCCTCCATGTATACATATATGTCGTGACTCTTTCCATAGCTCCCTAATGTATCATCGTTCTCGATCTCGCACGTTGTTCTCTACACCATCTATTCTAGATCTCTCATGAAGTCCCTATCACACACACGATGACTCGCTTCCCTTGCGTCTCCGTACATAGGCCAATTTCAAACAACATCAACATTGTCTCCTTATCTATACGCCATTTATGGACACAAACGCCCCCTCTCTCGCCCCCTCTCTCTCTCCGTCGCTAGCTCTCTCTCTCTCTCTCTCTCTCTCTCTCTCTCTCTCTCGCTCTCACACCCCTCTCCCACACACAATCGATGTCTCTTCCAAATAGTCTGCTCCCCCCGCCCGCACCCATGCTATCCCGCTACTACACATGTCACACCATTCCCCCTTCCCTTATACTAGGTTTGCATAATTAGTGGTCTCTCTACTCCACATACACACACTCCCTCTCACACACAAACGCGCGCACAAACACACACAGACACGCACAAACACCCATTAATCTAGATCCTCATCTCTCCCCATGTCTGCATGTGTATCTCGCACGCTCACTCTGTAATTATGTATATGTGTCTCCACGTCAACACAAAGCCCCATGTACATGTCTCTCTCTATCCTCCACACACATAGACACAAAGAATCTGTTATCATTGCCTCAGTCTCTAGACATATCACACACGCACACTGTCTTTCTCTCTCGCAAACATGCTCAACAAGGGTTTCCCGTAAATAACTTACCGTCTATTCATCAACAGTCGTGGCAGTATGGCGAACACGAGACGTGAAAAAGAATAAATCTACACGTGCTTAGACCACCTAGTATGACTACTAGGACTAGAGCAAGCCAAAAAGCGCGCCGCCATCACCCCCTCCTTATCGGCGACGGGAAAACCTTTGTTTAACACAGTCGAGAAGTCATTGTGCTAAGGCCTCACATGCTGAGGCGTTGAATAGAATGTAGATGCTAGTTTACGGAAACAAGTATCGATAATACGTTTGTATCTCCATACTTATATTTCTTCTCTTATAAAAAACCGAGTTGGTGATGATGGTACGCGTGCCATCTTGCAATATAGACCGTCCGATCTATATCTGACTGATGGAAATTAAACTAAAAGATACCCGCACCCCTCTCCACATTTGCAGACAAGGCCTTCCCTCGTTCATCCTTATCTCCAACAACCTCATTGTTGAGCAATTAAGAAAGGAAGCCTCTGGAACAAACTGGCCTGGTGGCCGCTGCCGGCGTCATCAATCCCCATGCCTCCGCTCAGTCCGACCACCGATCACCACCACGCCCCACTCCTCTTCACCTTATCTCCTATTTCTCGAGATATTATTAGTTTTTACACATGGGATTACTCCCGCATGGGTCAATCACAACGAGTCCTTTTATAAAAAAAATGCATCTTGATGTTCCGTGCAATGCACGGATCTTGCTAGTACTCCTACAGAAGACTAAGTTGGTGATGATGGTGTGTCTGCCATCCGTCATTTTTAACCATTAGATCAACATCTAACGACTGTGAGGTAAGTTGTTGCCTTTTCTCACAAACATCCCACTTGTCTACCAATTTGCAGAAAAACCCATAATTAGTATCTTAAAACCAACCACATCCCTCCCTGACCTCACCAAAACAGCCCAAGGAATATATTCTAATTGAAACATAATATATCTCTAGTGATATATGTATATCAAAATTAGAGTGTTTTGTATCAAGTTTGTGAATAAGTATTATTCTAATTATGATTCGTTGCAATGCACATGAACATTGCTAGTATTTCCAACCATGCAAAAAAAATTCCCTAGTATTCCATAGTTTCGAGTTTTCCATCAAGATATTAGTCACTCATGGTTGATATTTACTTTCAATCATGTACACATATGCACTATGTAACTAGCCTTGCTTATTGGGTTCCAAAGCTTAACTTTCACTCCTACTTACAATATGTAGAGTATTTAACAAAAACTACCACTTTCAACCAGCCCTAGGAAGAATCTATTGTACAAAAAATAGCAAAAACATACCCAAAATTTCTTAATCCACGCCAAAAACTACTACCTACCGATTAGGTTAGTTTAAACCCATTTATGACAGGGTTGGCCCACACGTCCGTGCTGACGAGGCAGCTTAAACCAACACATTTTGTTTGACCGTTGACACAAGGGACCCACATCTGACCTTCTATCCTGTTATTTCCACTCAAATCATTATTTTTCCTGAACATTACTTCAAACAGTGCTGATGCGTGTTTGTCGGTGGCGCCGGTGATGAGCGAGTTGGCCGCCGCTCCGCCGGACGGGCCGGACACTGCGCTGGCCTCCGCACGGGTTGGCAGGCTGGCCCGAGCGTGACTCACGAGCGAGCAAGCCGCCGCGCTGGCCTTCGCTCGAGCCAGATGGTTGGCATTAGCGTGGCACGCGCGAGCAAGCCGCCGCGCCGCCGTGCCAATCTAGCTAGCAAACCTTGCAGACAAGCAGCTGGACGGAGCTATCTTGGCTAGCTAATGGCTGCGAGTGCCGGACGGAGCTGGCATCCGGGCTGCCGCAAGATGGGTTCCGCACCGCCGGCGGTTTTGACCTCGCCTTCTGCCGGCGGCGGTAGCTGCGTCCCTTGGCCGAGGATGACTAGGTGGACGGGCCGGAGGTAGGAGGTCACTCGGGGATCTTTGTGCAGACTGACATGTAGGTCCCACAAGTCATAACGCCCGGTCGAATAGAAGGCGTTGACTTAATGGGCGACACGGGCCCTGTTTGGATACTCTAAGTCAGAGGTTAGATTCTAACCCTGAACTAACTCTAACCAAAGTGGTGTTTGGATGGCAGGGTTAGATTGACAACAAATGTATCCAAACAGGGCCATGGGTTGAAACGTACCTATAACGGCACTTTGTAGAGTAGTCGTTTCTTGGTAGGGCTGGCTGGTAAGAGCATGTACAATAGTTGATAAGGTAGTCTTATCTTAAGTCTGCCATGTATGCAAGTGGTAGTAGTTTCTTGGCATTATTAGTGGCTTCTTGCATTATTAGGGTTTCTTGTAAGGAACAATGTACTACTAGCGACAAAAGGCGGTTCTAGGCTGCGTTGTACTCCAACGAGTACTACTAGTGGTCGCGGGAGTGTATACCTCGTTTTGTGGGTTCGATCCCGGCCGAACGCACGGCGGTCTTTTTTTAAAATAGTAACTTCGCTGTGAGCCAATATTTTACACGGGTAGTTTGAGTTTTGAAGTCAAACGGACGTGCGACACCACAATCTAGGTGCACTGGATAGCCTAGCCACGTGAACGGGTTTTCCTTCCCAGCATCTCATGGCTCGCGTGCTCGCCCTAGCCGCACCTCACTTGCAGCTTCCTTATCAGCTAGTAGCATATTTAAACTAGCGCTTCCCAATTAAGCCCGAGGAGCCGGAAAAGCCTGACGGGGCATTGGGTGAAGGAAATATGCCCTAGAGGCAATAATAAAGTTATTATTTATTTCCTTATATCATGATAAATGTTTATTATTCATGCTAGAATTGTATTAATCGGAAACATAATACTTGTGTGAATACATAGACAAACAAAGTGTCACTAGTATGCCTCTACTTGACTAGCTCGTTGATCAAAGATGGTTATGTTTCCTAGCCATTGACATGAGTTGTCATTTGATTAACGGGATCACATCATTAGGAGAATGATGTGATTGACCTGACCCATTCCGTTAGCTTAGCACTCGATCATTTAGTATGTTGCTATTGCTTTCTTCATGACTTATACATGTTCCTATGACTATGAGATTATGCAACTCCCATTTACCAGAGGAACACTTTGTGTGCTACCAAACGTCACAACGTAACTGGGTGATTATAAAGGTGCTCTACAGGTGTCTCCGAAGGTACTTGTTGGGTTGGCATATTTCGAGATTAGGATTTGTCACTCCGATTGTCGGAGAGGTATCTCTGGGCCCTCTCGGTAATACACATCACTTAAGCCTTGCAAGCATTGCAACTAATGAGTTTGTTGCGAGATGATATATTACAGAATGAGTAAAGAGACTTGCCGGTAACGAGATTGAACTAGGTATTGAGATACCGACGATCGAATCTCGGGCTAGTAACATACCGATGACAAAGGGAACAACGTATGTTGTTATGCGGTCTGACCGATAAAGATCTTCGTAGAATATGTGGGAGCCAATATGAGCATCCAGGTTCCGCTATTGGTTATTGACCGGAGACGTGTCTCGATCATGTCTACATAGTTCTCGAACCCGTAGGGTCCGCACGCTTAACGTTTCGATGACAGTTATATTATGAGTTTATATGTTTTGATGTACCGAAGGTTGTTCGGAGTCCCGGATGTGATCACGGACATGAGGAGGAGTCTCGAAATGGTCGAGACATAAAGATTGATATATTGGAAGCCTATGTTTGGATATCGGAAGTGTTCCGGGTGAAATCGGGATTTTACCGGAGTACCGGGAGGTTACCGGAACCCCCCGGCAACATAATGGGCCTTAGTGGGCCTAGGTGGAAGAGAGGAGAGGCGGCTAGGGCTGGGCCACGCGCCCCTCCCCCTAGTCCGAATAGGACAAGGAGAAGGGGGCGGCGCCCCCTTCCTTCTTCTCCCTCTCCTCTTTCCCCCCTCCCAAGTCCTAATCCAACTAGGAAAAGGGGGGAGTCTTACTCCCGGTGGGAGTAGGACTCCTCCTGGCGCGCCCCAAGGCTGGCCGCACCTCTCCCCCTTTGATCCTTTATATACGGGGGCAGGGGGGCACCCCATAGACACAACAATTGATCATTGATCTCTTAGCCGCGTGCGGTGCCCCCCTCCACCATATTACACCTCGATAATATCGTAGCAGTGCTTAGGCGAAGCCCTGCGTCGGTAGAACATCATCATCATCACCACACCGTCATGCTGACGAAACTCTCCCTCAACACTCGGCTGGATCGGAGTTCGAGGGACGTCATCGAGCTGAACGTGTGCTGAACTCGGAGGTGCCATACGTTCGGTACTTGATCGGTCGGATCGTGAAGACGTATGACTACATCAACTGCGTTGTGTTAACGCTTCCGCTTTCGGTCTACGAGGATACGTGGACAACACTCTCCCCTCTCATTGCTATGCATCACCATGATCTTGCGTGTGCGTAGGAATTTTTTTGAAATTACTACGTTCCCCAACAGTGGCATCCGAGCCTGGTTTTATGCGTAGATGTCATATGCACGAGTAGAACACAAGTGAGTTGTGGGCGATATAAGTCATACTGCTTACCAGCATGTCATACTTTGGTTCAGCGGTATTGTTGGATGAAGCGGCCCGGACCGACATTACGCGTACGCTTACGCGAGACTGGTTCTTCCGACGTGCTTTGCACAGAGGTGGCCGGCGGGTGTCAGTTTCTCCAACTTTAGTTAAACCGAGTGTGGCTACGCCCGGTCCTTGCGAAGGTTAAAACAGCACCAACTTGACAAACTATCGTTGTGGTTTTGATGCGTAGGTAAGAACGGTTCTTGCTAAGCCCGTAGCAGCCACGTAAAACTTGCAACAACAAAGTAGAGGACGTCTAACTTGTTTTTGCAGGGCATGTTGTGATGTGATATGGTCAAGACATGATGCTAAATTTTATTGTATGAGATGATCATGTTTTGTAACCGAGTTATCGGCAACTGGCAGGAGCCATATGGTTGTCGCTTTATTGTATGCAATGCAATCGCCATGTAATTGTTTTACTTTATCACTAAGCGGTAGCGATAGTCGTAGAAGCAATAGTTGGCGAGACGACAACGATGCTACGATGGAGATCAAGGTGTCGCGCCGGTGACGATGGGGATCATGACGGTGCTTCGGAGATGGAGATCACAAGCACAAGATGATGATGGCCATATCATATCACTTATATTGATTGCATGTGATGTTTATCTTTTTATGCATCTTATCTTGCTTTGATTGACGGTAGCATTATAAGATGATCCCTCACTAAATTATCAAAGTATAAGTGTTCTCCCTGAGTATGCACCGTTGCGAAAGTTCTTCGTGCTGAGACACCACGTGATGATCGGGTGTGATAGGCTCTACGTTCAAATACAACGGGTGCAAAACAGTTGCACACGCGGAATACTCAGGTTAAACTTGACGAGCCTAGCATATAACAGATATGGCCTCGGAACACGGAGACCGAAAGGTCGAGCGTGAATCATATAGTAGATATGATCAACATAGTGATGTTCACCGTTGAAACTACTCCATCTCACGTGATGATCGGACATGGTTTAGTTGATATGGATCACGTGATCACTTAGAGGATTAGAGGGATGTCTATCTAAGTGGGAGTTCTTAAGTAATATGATTAATTGAACTTGAATTTATCATGAACTTAGTACCTGATAGTATCTTGCTTGTCTATGTTAATTGTAGATAGATGGCCCGTGCTGTTGTTCCGTTGAATTTTAATGCGTTCCTTGAGAAAGCAAAGTTGAAAGATGATGGTAGCAATTACACGGACTGGGTCCGTAACTTGAGGATTATCCTCATTGCTGCACAGAAGAATTACGTCCTGGAAGCACCGCTGGGTGCCAGGCCTGCTGCAGGAGCAACACCAGATGTTATGAACGTCTGGCAGAGCAAAGCTGATGACTACTCGATAGTTCAGTGTGCCATGCTTTACGGCTTAGAACCGGGTCTTCAACGACGTTTTGAACGTCATGGAGCATATGAGATGTTCCAGGAGTTGAAGTTAATATTTCAAGCAAATGCCCGGATTGAGAGATATGAAGTCTCCAATAAGTTCTATAGCTGCAAGATGGAAGAGAATAGTTCTGTCAGTGAGCATATACTCAAAATGTCTGGGTATAACAATCACTTGATTCAACTGGGAGTTAATCTTCCGGATGATAGCGTCATTGACAGAATTCTTCAATCACTGCCACCAAGCTACAAGAGCTTCGTGATGAACTATAACATGCAAGGGATGGATAAGACGATTCCCGAGCTCTTCGCAATGCTAAAGGCTGCGGAGGTAGAAATCAAAAAGGAGCATCAAGTGTTGATGGTCAATAAGACCACTAGTTTCAAGAAAAAGGGCAAAGGGAAGAAGAAGGGGAACTTCAAGAAAAACAGCAAGCAAGTTGCTGTTCAGGAGAAGAAACCCAAGTCTGGACCTAAGCCTGAGACTGAGTGCTTCTACTGCAAGCAGACTGGTCACTGGAAGCGGAACTGCCCCAAGTATTTGGCGGATAAGAAGGATGGCAAGGTGAACAAAGGTATATGTGATATACATGTTATTGATGTGTACCTTACTAATGCTCGCAGTAGCACCTGGGTATTTGATACTGGTTCTGTTGCTAATATTTGCAACTCGAAACAGGGGCTACGGATTAAGCGAAGATTGGCTAAGGACGAGGTGACGATGCGCGTGGGAAATGGTTCCAAAGTCGATGTGATCGCGGTCGGCACGCTACCTCTACATCTACCTTCGGGATTAGTTTTAGACCTAAATAATTGTTATTTGGTGCCAGCGTTAAGCATGAACATTATATCTGGATCTTGTTTGATGCGAGACGGTTATTCATTTAAATCAGAGAATAATGGTTGTTCTATTTATATGAGTAATATCTTTTATGGTCATGCACCCTTGAAGAGTGGTCTATTTTTGTTGAATCTCGATAGTAGTGATACACATATTCATAATATTGAAGCCAAAAGATGCAGAGTTGATAATGATAGTGCAACTTATTTGTGGCACTGCCGTTTAGGTCATATCGGTGTAAAGCGCATGAAGAAACTCCATACTGATGGACTTTTGGAACCACTTGATTATGAATCACTTGGTACTTGCGAACCGTGCCTCATGGGCAAGATGACTAAAACACCGTTCTCCGGAACTATGGAGAGAGCAACAGATTTGTTGGAAATCATACATACAGATGTATGTGGTCCGATGAATATTGAGGCTCGTGGCGGATATCGTTATTTTCTCACCTTCACAGATGATTTGAGCAGATATGGGTATATCTACTTAATGAAACATAAGTCTGAAACATTTGAAAAGTTCAAAGAATTTCAGAGTGAAGTTGAAAATCATCGTAACAAGAAAATAAAATTTCTACGATCTGATCGTGGAGGAGAATATTTGAGTTATGAGTTTGGTCTTCATTTGAAACAATGCGGAATAGTTTCGCAACTCACGCCACCCGGAACACCACAGCGTAATGGTGTGTCCGAACGTCGTAATCGTACTTTACTAGATATGGTGCGATCTATGATGTCTCTTACTGATTTACCGCTATCGTTTTGGGGTTATGCTTTAGAGACGGCTGCATTCACGTTAAATAGGGCACCATCGAAATCCGTTGAGACGACGCCTTATGAACTGTGGTTTGGCAAGAAACCAAAGTTGTCGTTTCTTAAAGTTTGGGGCTGCGATGCTTATGTGAAAAAACTTCAACCTGATAAGCTCGAACCCAAATCGGAGAAATGTGTCTTCATAGGATACCCAAAGGAGACTGTTGGGTACACTTTCTATCACAGATCCGAAGGCAAAACTTTTGTTGCTAAATTCGGAAATTTTCTGGAGAAGGAGTTTCTCTCGAAAGAAGTGAGTGGGAGGAAAGTAGAACTTGATGAGGTAACTGTACCTGCTCCCTTATTGGAAAGTAGTT
This sequence comes from Triticum aestivum, assembly GCF_018294505.1. NCBI lineage: Eukaryota > Viridiplantae > Streptophyta > Magnoliopsida > Poales > Poaceae > Triticum > Triticum aestivum. Next base: position 82,528,697 of record NC_057814.1, read on the forward strand.
CATCACAGAAACCGGTTTCTGCGACACCTACACCAATTAGTGAGGAAGTTAATGATGATGATCATGAAACTTCAGATCAAGTTATTACTGAACCTCGTAGGTCAACCAGAGTAAGATCCGCACCAGAGTGGTACGGTAATCCTGTTCTGGAGGTTATGTTACTAGACCATGACGAACCTACGAACTATGAAGAAGCGATGGTGAGCCCAGATTCCGCAAAATGGCTTGAGGCCATGAAATCCGAGATGGGATCCATGTATGAGAACAAAGTATGGACTTTGGTTGACTTGCCCGATGATCGGCAAGCCATTGAAAATAAATGGATCTTCAAGAAGAAGACTGACGCTGACGGTAATGTTACTGTCTATAAAGCTCGACTTGTTGCGAAAGGTTTTCGACAAGTTCAAGGGATTGACTACGATGAGACCTTCTCACCCGTAGCGATGCTTAAGTCTGTCCGAATCATGTTAGCAATTGCCGCATTTTATGATTATGAAATTTGGCAAATGGATGTCAAAACTGCATTCCTGAATGGATTTCTGGAAGAAGAATTGTATATGATGCAACCGGAAGGTTTGTCGATCCAAGGGAGCTAACAAAGTGTGCAAGCTCCAGCGATCCATTTATGGACTGGTGCAAGCCTCTCGGAGTTGGAATAAACGCTTTGATAGTGTGATCAAAGCATTTGGTTTTGTACAGACTTTTGGAGAAGCCTGTATTTACAAGAAAGTGAGTGGGAGCTCTGTAGCATTTCTGATATTATATGTGGATGACATATTGCTGATTGGAAATGATATAGAATTTCTGGATAGCATAAAGGGATACTTGAATAAGAGTTTTTCAATGAAAGACCTCGGTGAAGCTGCGTATATATTGGGCATCAAGATCTATAGAGATAGATCAAGACGCTTAATTGGACTTTCACAAAGCACATACCTTGACAAAGTTTTGAAGAAGTTCAAAATGGATCAAGCAAAGAAAGGGTTCTTGCCTGTGTTACAAGGTGTGAAGTTGAGTAAGACTCAATGCCCGACCACTGCAGAAGATAGAGAGAAGATGAAAGATGTTCCCTATGCTTCAGCCATAGGCTCTATCATGTATGCAATGCTGTGTACCAGACCTGATGTATGCCTTGCTATAAGTCTAGCAGGAAGGTACCAAAGTAATCCAGGAGTGGATCACTGGACAGCGGTCAAGAACATCCTGAAATACCTGAAAAGGACTAAGGATATGTTTCTCGTTTATGGAGGTGACAAAGAGCTCATCGTAAATGGTTACGTCGATGCAAGCTTTGACACTGATCCGGACGATTCTAAATCGCAAACCGGATACGTGTTTACATTGAACGGTGGAGCTGTCAGTTGGTGCAGTTCTAAACAAAGCGTCGTGGCGGGATCTACGTGTGAAGCGGAGTACATAGCTGCTTCGGAAGCAGCAAATGAAGGAGTCTGGATGAAGGAGTTCATATCCGATCTAGGTGTCATACCTAGTGCATCGGGTCCAATGAAAATCTTTTGTGACAATACTGGTGCAATTGCCTTAGCAAAGGAATCCAGATTTCACAAGAGAACCAAGCACATCAAAAGACGCTTCAATTCCATCCGGGATTTAGTCCAGGTGGGAGACATAGAAATTTGCAAGATACATACGGATCTGAATGTTGCAGACCCGTTGACTAAGCCTCTTCCACGAGCAAAACATGATCAGCACCAAGGCTCCATGGGTGTAAGAATCATTACTGTGTAATCTAGATTATTGACTCTAGTGCAAGTGGGAGACTGAAGGAAATATGCCCTAGAGGCAATAATAAAGTTATTATTTATTTCCTTATATCATGATAAATGTTTATTATTCATGCTAGAATTGTATTAACCGGAAACATAATACTTGTGTGAATACATAGACAAACAAAGTGTCACTAGTATGCCTCTACTTGACTAGCTCGTTGATCAAAGATGGTTATGTTTCCTAGCCATTGACATGAGTTGTCATTTGATTAACGGGATCACATCATTAGGAGAATGATGTGATTGACCTGACCCATTCCGTTAGCTTAGCACTCGATCGTTTAGTATGTTGCTATTGCTTTCTTCATGACTTATACATGTTCCTATGACTATGAGATTATGCAACTCCCGTTTACCGGAGGAACACTTTGTGTGCTACCAAACGTCACAACGTAACTGGGTGATTATAAAGGTGCTCTACAGGTGTCTCCGAAGGTACTTGTTGGGTTGGCGTATTTCGAGATTAGGATTTGTCACTCCGATTGTCGGAGAGGTATCTCTGGGCCCTCTCGGTAATACACATCACTTAAGCCTTGCAAGCATTGCAACTAATGAGTTTGTTGCGAGATGATGTATTACAGAACGAGTAAAGAGACTTGCCGGTAACGAGATTGAACTAGGTATTGAGATACCGACGATCGAATCTCGGGCTAGTAACATACCGATGACAAAGGGAACAACGTATGTTGTTATGCGGTCTGACCGATAAAGATCTTCGTAGAATATGTGGGAGCCAATATGAGCATCCAGGTTCCGCTATTGGTTATTGACCGGAGACGTGTCTCGGTCATGTCTACATAGTTCTCGAACCCGTAGGGTCCGCACGCTTAACGTTTCGATGACAGTTATATTATGAGTTTATATGTTTTGATGTACCGAAGGTTGTTCGGAGTCCCGGATGTGATCACGGACATGAGGAGGAGTCTCGAAATGGTCGAGACATAAAGATTGATATAATGTAAGCCTATGTTTGGATATCGGAAGTGTTCCGGGTGAAATCGGGATTTTAGCGGAGTACCGGGAGGTTACCGGAACCCCCCGGCAACATAATGGGCCTTAGTGGGCCTAGGTGGAAGAGAGGAGAGGCGGCTAGGGCTGGGCCGCGCGCCCCTCCCCCTAGTCCAAATAGGACAAGGAGAAGGGGGCGGCGCCCCCCTTCCTTCTTCTCCCTCTCCTCTTTCCCCCTCCCAAGTCCTAATCCAACTAGGAAAAGGGGGGGAGTCCTACTCCCGGTGGGAGTAGGACTCCTCTTGGCGCGCCCCAAGGCTGGCCGCACCTCTCCCCCTTTGATCCTTTATATACGGGGGCAGGGGGGCACCCCATAGACACAACAATTGATCATTGATCTCTTAGCCGTGTGCGGTGCCCCCCTTCACCATATTACACCTCAATAATATCGTAGCGGTGCTTAGGCGAAGCCCTGCATCGGTAGAACATCATCATCGTCACCACACCGTCATGCTAACGAAACTCTCCCTCAACACTCGGCTGGATCGGAGTTCGAGGGACGTCATCGTGCTGAACATGTGCTGAACTCGGAGGTGCCGTACGTTCGGTACTTGATTGGTCGGATCGTGAAGACGTACGACTACATCAACCGCGTTGTGTTAACGCTTCCGCTTTCTATCTACGAGGGTACGTGGACAACACTCTCCCCTCTCGTTGCTATGCATCACCATGATCTTGCGTGTGCGTAGGAATTTTTTTGAAATTACTACGTTCCCCAACATTGGGAACTGTGCAATATGGCTCTGTACGTAAAGTGCTCTACTACTACTCCATAGCCTGGCGGGGCATTGGAGTACTCTGTAGCTTGTGGCGTTGCACGCATGGACTTCACTCCATTATCGGCTCTACTATAAAAGAAATTCCTCTTGACGTGTTTTTTTAAACGGAGGCAAAAGCTTTGCTTCATCTCATTCATAAAGAAGGAACTACTAACAAAGTTCGACGAGATCCATTACACCTCCACAAATGGAAGCGAAAAGCCTAGTCTGGCTGTATCAAATAACTCAAATGTTCTGCCCCGCAGTAACCTTCGCTGATAAACAGGCTGCTAGTGTGTGCGTGAGAGGAGCGGCTGAGTAGGCCACCTACGTGAGAGGAGTGGCTGAATAGAGCATCGAGAGTACCCACTAGGCCACTACGCAGGTGTACTTTCCCTGCATTGATAGTACAGCGATGGTTCTAGAGAACAGTAGTACCCTCCACTTCCAACTGTAGCTCCTTGGCCCTGAGATTCAAGAGTTCAAAACTGGTGCACTATACTAGAAGTACAGTACATAGCACTAGTAGTACCCTCGAACTACTAGTTCAGAAAGTAGTACTAGAACTGCTATAGTACGAGTACGTACTCCTCCGTCACATAATGTAAGACATTTTTTGACACTAGTTGGCGTGTACAAAAATAGCAAAAACATACCCAAAATTTCTTAATCCACGCCAAAAACTACTAGCTAGTGCCAAAAATTTCTTACTAGTGCTATTATTTATAGTATAATGCAATCCCATAACATCCCATAATGCTAGTACTAGTAGTAAATAATAGCCTCACCCCTTTGCCACAGTTGGAAGGAACGATCTACAGTTGGAAGGGACGAGGCCCTGTGGTTACTACGCTCTTATCTCCTCCTCGCCAGTTCCCCTCCCCCCGAAGAGAAGGCAGTTCGTCGCTGCTCCCATGGATTCGCCAGGCGGTTCTCCTCCTCGTCGGGGCTGGGAGACCTTGGACGACGATCCTCTAGGAGAAATCGCACACCGCTCCGATGTCCTCACCGCCGCAAGACTCGGTGCTTCCTGCACCAACTATTTCAAGACGGTGCTTAAAATGGCTTAGGAAAAGGCCATGCTTGTTGGTCTTCCATGCGTCCTCGAGGAGAAGGTTCTTCTATGGGACAATCCTTCGAACATTCCACCGCTCCCTGGCCATGGTTGCACGTTGACTCCGCTAGAGTTTCCGACGTTGAGAGGTAGTCAGATTTTGTCCGATGAGCAGGTCAGTAATGGAGTTTGATCAGGTAGTACTTAGTTATTCCATTTCCATCCCGTAATTTCTCCGCTGCCCACCGTCTTATATATAGGTCTAGGTCGGTGCCAACGAAGATTGGCTTGCATACCTCCGGCCGGATACCACCATCATTTTGCACAACATCCACAGCAGTGCGACCGTTTAGGTAGACCCCTTCTCCACCATTGGGATCGGCCTTCCGGACTGGTTGGGCTTGAATATGTATGATGATGCCTACATGAGATTGAAGAAGATAGCAATTGCGGACCCCCGACAAAGCGACGCAGCTACGACGATTACTATCTCATCGCGGTGTTCGACATAAGGATTGCCATCAATGCAAGAGGCAGTAACGGCAGAGGCTGGCGCATGTTGGCGGCGACAGATTTGTACCCCTACACGTTCGAAGACGCCGTGCGCCATCTAGGCCGCATCTTTGCGGTGACAAGCCAGGGGACTTGTTTCATCTGGTTGCCATCCTACGGTACGGGAGATTACAAACGGAAGCACAAACCATCATTTGCATCCCTAACGGTACTCCATTATTTTGCAGGGACCAGTCATCCCGCGATCAAAATAAGATCGCCGATCCTGGATGTGCATTTGCATCCGCGATTCGGTCTAACCTGGAACCTTGTAGCTGACTTTGGCATATTGGGATCAACTATCTTAGCAGTCGTTACCCATGGTACCACTGATGTGCAACATGGTCACACAATCTACCATGATCGGACCGTCACCATCTACCCAGGTATTCCACTTTTTAACCCTCTCGCCTTCTCTTTCATTGTTGTACTAGTACTCTACTTACGTACTAGTAGGAGTACTTTTTACCTTGGAGGACGCGTATAGCTAGCTAGGCCCTTGAAGACTTGAACCCACTAGCTGCCACCATTTTTGTTTTTCCATGTCTTACTATCTCATCCATGTAGCCAACAGTGGCTATATATAATAAGCTGGTTATTGTACTTCCTCTATATCGGAGTAGTACTATTTGCTGCACAGTATTACTGACCGCCATATTTGAGCACAACATTATTATGCATGGACCTTGACTATGTATGTCACCATGTGCCCAGATATGAGATGCCGCGTGTACCAGATGAACAACGCCGAGTTCGACCCCCGTGATGCTACATGGGTGCCGAGGAACACTCTTAGAGAGTACTCGCTTTTCATTGGGGAGAACTACCCCATTGTGAAGCGGATGCCACCTTCCGTGCACGACACGGAAGGCCTGCCGTTCATGAAGCATGGTTGTGTCTTCCGTGCGCACCACCGGATGAACGACATGCTGGGACACGCTATCCCTGATTTATGCCGCTTCAGCTTGGATGAGTCTCCATCGTGTGGAACCGGACTAGAAAGCTACGACAATGATTCCCGTTGCCCACCGCTATGGATCATGCCATCCATGAAGAACACCTGGGACTGGAACCTGGAGGAGGACATGTAGCCCATTGCTACCTCTTGAGCACTGCGTTGGTTTTCCCTTGAAGAGGAAAGGGTGATGCAACAAAGTAGCGTAAGTATTTCCCTCGGTTTTTGAGAACCGAGGTATCAATCCAGTAGGAGGCTACGCGCGAGTCCCTCACACCTACACAAACAAATAAATCCTCGCAACCAACGCGATAAGGGGTTGTCAATCCATACACTTTCACTTACGAGAGTGAGATCTGGTAGATATGATAGGATAATATTTTTGGTATTTTTATGATAAAGATGCAAAGTAAAATAAAAGCAAAGTAAAAAGCAAAGGAAATAACTAAGTGTTGGAAGATTAATATGATGGAGATAGACCCGGGGGCCATAGGTTTCACTAGTGGCTTCTCTCAAGAGCATAAGTATTTTACGGTGGGTGAACAAATTACTGTTGAGCAATTGACAGAATTGAGCATAGTTATGAGAATATCTAGGTATGATCATGTATATAGGCATCACGTCCGAGACAAGTAGACCGACTCCTGCCTGCATCTACTACTATTACTCCACACATCGACCGCTATCCAGCATGCATCTAGAGTATTAAGTTCATAAGAACAGAGTAACGCCTAAAGCAAGATGACATGATGTAGAGAATACAATACGTGCCTTGCTGCCCCTACTGTCACTGGGAAGGGACACCGCAAGATTGAACCCAAAGCTAAGCACTTTTCCCATTGCAAGAAAGATCAATCTAGTAGGCCAAACCAAACTGATAATTCGAAGAGACTTGCAAAGATAACCAATCATACATAAAAGAATTCAGAAGATTCAAATATTGTTCATAGATAAACTTGATCATAAACCCACAATTCATCGGTCTCAACAAACACACCGCAAAATAAGATTACATCGACTAGATCTCCACGAGAGAGGGGCATAACATTGTATTGAGATCCAAAAAGAGAGAAGAAGCCATCTAGCTAATAACTATGGACCCGAAGGTCTGAGGTAAACTACTCACACATCATCGGAGAGGCTATGGTGTTGATGTAGAAGCCCTCCGTGATCGATGCCCCCTCCGGCGGAGCTCCGGAACAGGCCCCAAGATGGGATCTCGTGGGTATAGAAGGTTGCGGCGGTGGAATTAGGTTTTTGACTCCGTATCGGATCGTTTGGGGGTACGTAGATATATATAGGAGGAAGGAGTACGTCTGTGGAGCAACAGGGGGCCCACGAGGGTGGAGGGCGCGCCTGGGGGGGTAGGCGCGCCCCTACCTCGTGGCCTCCTCCTTTATTTCTTGACGTAGGGTCCAAGTCTCCTGGATCATGTTCGTTACGAAAATCACGTTCCCGAAGGTTTCATTCCGTTTGGACTCCGTTTGATATTATTTTTGTGCGAAACTCTGAAATAGGCAAAAAACAGCAATTCTGGGCTGGGCCTCCGGTTAATAGGTTAGTCCCAAAAATAATATAAAGTGAATAATAAAGCCCAATAATGTCCAAAACAGAAGATAATATAGCATGGAGCAATCAAAAATTATAGATATGTTGGAGACGTATCAAGCATCCCCAAGCTTAATTCCTGCTTGTCCTCGAGTAGGTAAATGATAATAACATAATTTTTGATGTGGAATGCTACTAGGCATAATTTCAATGTAATTCTTCTTAATTGTGGTATGAATATTCAGATCCGAAAGATTCAAGACAAAAGTTTAATATTGACATAAAAAATAATAATACTTCAAGCATACTAACTAAGCAATTATGTCTTCTCAAAATAACATGGCCAAAGAAAGTTATCCCTACAAAATCATATAGTCTGCCTATGCTCTATCTTCACCACACAAAGTATTTAAATCATGCACAACCCCGATGACAAGCCAAGCAATTGTTTCATACTTTTGACGTTCTAAAACTTTTTCAATCTTCACGCAATACATGAGCGTGAGCCATGGACATAGCACTATATATGGAATAGAATGGTGGTTGTGGAGAAGACAAAAAGGGAGAAGATAGTCTCACATCAACTAGGCGTATCAACGGGCTATGGAGATGCCCATCAATAGATATCTATGTGAGTGAGTAGGGATTTCCATGCAACGGATGCACTAGAGCTATAAGTATATGAAAGCTCAACAAAAGAAACTAAGTGGGTGTGCATCCAACTCGCTTGCTCACGAAGACCTAGGGCATTTTGAGGAAGCCCATCATTGGAATATACAAGCCAAGTTCTATAATGAGAAATTCCCACTAGTATATGAAAGTGATAAAATGAGAGACTCTCTATCATGAAGATCATGGTGCTACTTTGAAGCACAAGTGTGGTAAAAGGATAGTAACATTGTCCCTTCTCTCTTTTTCTCTCATTTTTTGGGCCTTTTCTTTTTTTATGGCCTCTTTTTTTCATCCGGAGTCTCATCCCAACTTGTGGGGGAATCATAGTCTCCATCATCCTTCCCTCACTTGGGACAATTCTCTAAAAATTGGTGATCATCACACTTTTATTTACTTACAACTCAACAATTACAACTCAATACTTAGAACAAAATATGACTCTATGTGAAAGCCTCCGGCGGTGTACCGGGATATGCAATGAATCAAGAGTGACATGTATGAAAGAATTATGAATGGTGGCTTTGCCACAAATACGATGTCAACTACATGATCATGCAAAGTAATATGACAATGATGGAGCGTGTCATAATAATCGGAACGGTGGTAAGTTGCATGGCAATATATCTCGGAATGGCTATGGAAATGCCATGATAGGTAGGTATGGTGGCTGTTTTGAGGAAGGTTTATGGTGGGTGAATGATACCGGCGAAAAGTGCGCGGTATTAGAGAGGCTAGCAATGGTGGAAGGAAGAAAGTGCGTATGATCCATGGACTCAACATTAGTCATAAAGAACTCATATACTTATTGCAAAAATCTACAAGTTATCAAAGCAAAGTATTACGCGCATGCTCCTAGGGGGATAGATTGGTAGGAAAAGACCATCGCTCGTCCCCGACCGCCACTCATAAGGAAGACAATCAATAAATAAATTATGCTCCAACTTCATCACATAACAGTTCACCGTACGTGCATGCTACGGGAATCACAAACTTTAACACAAGTATCTCTCAAATTCACAACTACGCAACTAGCATGACTCTAATATCACCATCTTTATATCTCAAAACAATTATCAAGCATCAAACTTTTCTTAGTATTCAACACACTCATAAGAAAGTTTTTACTAATCTTGAATACCTAGCATATTAGGATTATTTAAGTAAATTACCATGCTATTTAAGACTCTCAAAATAATCTAAGTGAAGCATGAGAGATCAATAGTTTCTATAAAACAAATCCACCACCGTGCTCTAAAAGATATAAGTGAAGTACTAGAGCAAAACTATATAACTCAAAAGATATAAGTGAAGCACATAGAGTATTCTAATAATTTCCGAATCATGTGTGTCTCTCTCAAAAGGTGTGTACAGCAAGGATGATTGTGGTAAACTAACAAATAAAGACTCAAATCATACAAGACGCTCCAAGCAAAACACATATCATGTGGTGAATAAAAATATAGCTCCAAGTAAAGTTACCGATGGAAGTAGACAAAAGAGGGGATGCCTTCCGGGGCATCCCCAAGCTTTGGCTTTTAGGTGTCCTTAGATTATCTTGGGGGTGCCATGGGCATCCCCAAGCTTAGGCTCTTGCCACTCCTTGTTCCATAATCCATCAAATCTTTCACCCAAAACTTGAAAACTTCACAACACAAAACTTAACAGAAAATCTCGTGAGCTCCGTTAGCTAAAGAAAACAAAACACCACTTCAAGGTACTGTAATAAACTCATTCTTAATTTATATTGGTGTTAAACCTACTGTATTACATCTTCTCTATGGTTTATAAACTCTTTTACTAGCCATAGATTCATTAAAATAAGCAAACAACACACGAAAAACAGAATCTGTCAAAAACAGAACAGTCTGTAGTAATCTGTAACTAACGCAAACTTCTGGAATTCCAAAAAATCATCCAAAATAGGAAGACCTAGAAAATTTGTTTATTGATCAGCAGCAATTGGAATCAATATTTTATCACGTTCTGGTGATTTTTAACAATTATTTTCGTGAACAGAAAGTTTCTGGAAATTTCTGCAAGATCAAATAACTATCATCCAAGAAGATCCTATAGGTTTAACTTGGCACAAACACTAATTAAAATATAAAAATACATCTAACCAGAGGCTAGATCAAATATTTATTCCTAAACAGAAGCAAAAAGAAAAAAACTAAAAATAAAATTGGGTTGCCTCCCAACAAGCGCCATCGTTTAACGCCCCAAGCTAGGCATAAAAGCAAGGATAGATCTAGGTATTGCCATCTTTGGTAGGCAATCCATAAGTGGCTCTCATAATAGATTCATATGGTAGTTTTATTTTCTTCCTAGGGAAGTGTTCCATGCCTTTCTTTAATGGAAATTGGAATCTAATATTCCCTTCCTTCATATCAATAATTGCACCAATCGTTCTAAGGAAAGGTCTACCAAGAATAATAGGACATGAAGGATTGCAATCTATATCAAGAACGATAAAATCTACGGGCACATAGTTCCTATTTGCAACAATAAGAACATCATTAATTCTTCCCATAGGTTTCTTAATAGTGGAATCCGCAAGGTGCAAGTTTAGAGAGCAATCATCAAAATCACGGAAACCTAGGAAATCGCACAAAGTTTTGGGAATAGTGGAAACACTAGCACCCAAATCACATAAAGCATAGAACTCATGATCCTTAATTTTAATTTTAATAGTGGGTACCCACTCATCATAGAGTTTTCTAGGGATAGAAACTTCAAACTCAAGCTTTTCTTCATAAGATTACATCAAGGCATCAACGATATGTTTGGTAAAAAGCTTTATTTTGACTATAAGCATGAGGAGAATTTAGCACGGATTGCAACAAGGAAATACAATCTATCAAAGAGCAATTATCATAATTAAATTCCTTGAAATCCAAAATAGTGGGTTTATTAACACCTAATGTTTTGATTTCTTCAATCCCACTTTCATCAAATTTAGCTTCAAGATCTAAAAACTCCGAATTTTTGGAACGCCTTCTAGGTAAAGGTGGATCATATTCAGTCCCATCATTATCAAGATTCATATTGCAAAACAAAGATTTAATAGGGGACACATCAATAACTTTTAGATCTTCATCTTTATTTTCATAGAAATTTGAAGAACACGCTTTCATGAAGCAATCTTTCTTAGCACGCATCCTAGCGGTTCTTTCTTTGCACTCATCAATGGAAATTCTCATGGCTTTGAGAGACTCATTGATATCATGCTTAGGAGGAATAGATCTAAGTTTTAAAGAATCAACATCAAGAGAAATTCTATCAACGTTCCTAGCCAATTCATCAACTTTAAGCAATTTCTCTTCAAGCAAAGCATTGAAATTCTTTTGCGAATTCATAAACTCTTTAACACTAGTCTCAAATTCAGAGGGCATCTTATTAAAATTTCCATAAGAATTGTTGTAGGAATTACCATAATTATTAGAGGAATTGCTAGGATAAGGCCTAGGATTAAAGTTTCCTCTATACGCGTTGTTACCAAAATTATTCCTACCAACAAAATTCACATCCATAGATTCATTATTATTCTCAATCAAAGTAGACAAAGGCATATCATTAGGATCAGAAGAAACACTCTTACTAGCAAATAATTTCATAAGTTCATCCATCTTTCCACTCAAAACATTAATTTCTTCTATCGCATGCACTTTTTTATCAGTAGATCTTTCAGTGTGCCATTGAGAATAATTAACCATAATATTATCTAGGAGTTTAGTAGCTTCTCCTAAAGTGATTTCCATAAAAGTGCCTCCCGCGGCCGAATCTAAAAGATTTCTAGAAGCAAAATTCAATCCGGCATAAATTTTTTGTATAATCATCCACAAATTCAAACCATGAGTAGGGCAATTACGTATCATTAATTTCATCCTCTCCCAAGCTTGTGCAACATGTTCATGATCAAGTTTCTTAAAATTCATTATATCGTTTCTAAGAGAGATGATCTTAGAGGGAGGAAAATACTTAGAGATAAAAGCATCTTTGCACTTATTCCAAGAATCAATACTATTTTTAGGCAAAGACGAAAACCAAGCTTTAGCACGATCTCTAAGCGAAAAAGGAAATAGCTTCAATTTAACAATATCATTATCAACATCTTTCTTCTTTTGCATATCACACAAATCAGCGAAGCTATTTAGATGAGTAGCGGCATCTTCACTAGGAAGGCCAGCGAATTGATCTTTCATGACAAGATTCAACAAAGCAGCATTGATTTCACAAGATTCAGTATCGGTAAGAGGAGCAATCGGAGTGCTAAGGAAATCATTGTTGTTGGTATTGGTAAAGTCACATAATTTGGTATTATCTTGAGCCATCATGACAAACAAGCAATCCAATACACGAGCAAACAAAAAGCAAGCGAAAAAGAGGCGAACGAAAAAGAGAGGGCGAATAAAACGGCAAGGGTGAAGTGGGGGAGAGGAAAACAAGAGGCAAATGGAAAATAATGTAATGCGGGAGATAAGGGTTTGTGATGGGTACTTGGTATGTTGACTTTTGCATAGACCTCCCCGGCAATGGCGCCAGAAATCCTTCTTGCTACCTCTTGATCACTGCGTTGGTTTTCCCTTGAAGAGGAAAGGGTGATGCAGCAAAGTAGCGTAAGTATTTCCCTTAGTTTTTGAGAACCAAGGTATCAATCCAGTAGGAGGCTACGCGCGAGTCCCTTGCACCTACACAAACAAATAAATCCTCGCAACCAACGCGATAAGGGGTTGTCAATCCCTACACGGTCACTTACGAGAGTGAGATCTCATAGATATGATAGGATAATATTTTTGGTATTTTTATGATAAAGATGCAAAGTAAAATAAAAGCAAAGTAAAAAAGCAATGGAAATAACTAAGTGTTGGAAGATTAATATGATGAAGATAGACCCGGGGGCCATAGGTTTCACTAGTGGCTTCTCTCAAGAGCATAAGTATTTTACGGTGGGTGAACAAATTACTGTTGAGCAATTGACAGAATTGAGCATAGTTATGAGAATATCTAGGTATGATCATGTATATAGGCATCACGTCCGAGACAAGTAGACCGACTCCTGCCTGCATCTACTACTATTACTCCACACATCGACCACTATCCAGCATGCATCTAGAGTATTAAGTTCATAAGAACAGAGTAACGCCTTAAGCAAGATGACATGATGTAGAGGGATAAATTCATGCAATATGATAAAAACCCCATCTTGTTATCCTCGATGGCAACAATACAATACGTGCCTTGCTGCCCCTACTGTCACTGGGAAAGGACACCGCAAGATTGAACCCAAAGCTAAGCACTTCTCCCATTGCAAGAAAGATCAATCCAGTAGGCCAAACCAAACTAATAATTCGAAGAGACTTGCAAAGATAACCAATCATACATAAAAGAATTCAGAAGATTCCAAACTGTTCATAGAGAAACTTGATCATAAAACCACAATTCATCGGTCTCAACAAACACACCGCAAAAGAAGATTACATCGAATAGATCTCCACGAGAGAGGGGGAGAACATTGTATTGAGATCCAAAAAGAGAGAAGAAGCCATCTAGCTAATAACTATGGACCCGAAGGTCTGAGGTAAACTACTCACACATCATCGGAGAGGCTATGGTGTTGATGTAGAAGCCCTTCGTGATCGATGCCCCCTCCGGCGGAGCTCCGGAACAGGCCCCAAGATGGGACCTCGTGGGTATAGAAGGTTGCGGCGGTGGAATTAGGTTTTTGGCTCCGTATCTGATCGTTTGGGGGTACGTAGGTATATATAGGAGGAAGGAGTACGTCGGTGGAGCAACAGGGGGCCTACGAGGGTGGAGGGCACGCCTGGGGGGGGGGGGGGGGGTAGGCGCGCCCCTACCTTGTGGCCTCCTCCTTTATTTCTTGATGTAGGGTCCAAGTCTCCTGGATCATGTTCGTTATGAAAATCACGTTCCCGAAGGTTTCATTCCGTTTGGACTCCGTTTGATATTCTTTTTCAGCGAAACTCTGAAATAGGCAAAAAACAGCAATTCTGGGCTGGGCCTCCGGTTAATAGGTTAGTCCCAAAAATAATATAAAAGTAAATAATAAAGCCCAATAATGTCCAAAACAGAAGATAATATAGCATGGGGCAATCAAAAATTATAGATACGTTGGAGACATATCACCCATCTATAACGTGTAAGTGGAGTATGGTAAATTGTGAACGGTAGCGCTGTGAATATATGTAGACTAGTCGCGCACAAATTTATCTCATGAATTGGAGATGAACTTGTGTGGCATACTGGCATTTTTCCTTTAGAATTTATTACTAGTAAATGTGTTATGTGTACGTGCAACTTGTGTGGTTGTTGCACGGGCTCCAACACACTCGTTGAGAAAAAAAGGTGGCATAGCTTTGGATATACGTGACGTGGCGGCATCATACAGTAGCATAGTTCGCTATAGTTGTAGTACGCTCCTACTAGGACGACAACTCCTATAAAACCTTGCGCTTGGGTCTTTGCCTCTTCGGGAGGTTCAACAGTTCGTACTCGTGTGAACCTTGCACTTGGCTCTTCGCCTCTTCGGAAGGTCCAACAATGATGATACTACTGTACACATTATGCTTCTGGCAATCTGACACCGATTGAACTGCTGCACGTCCACCGCGAGGGCGAGGGAGAGGGAGAGGGAGAGGGCGCGCTGTAGTCAAAACCCTCTCCTCGTCCTGTGAACCACCGCGCGCGAGGGCGAGGGAGAGGCGTAGTAAGCAAGCTTCTCCTCGTTCGGCGAGTTGACGGGACACATCAAAGCAGTACTAGTACTAGTCCATACTGCGTCCTTTCCGGTTAATATGGCTTAATTTGAAACGAGAAAAATACACTGGCGGTCAACGTATGTAACAATACGCTCTTTACGGTCACTATATATAGTTTTGCGGTGATTATACGATCACTAACTCATCGTAGAGCACCATATTGCACCCTACTAACCGGCCACATAGTCGACGTGGCACTTTGTTGACTGGTTAAATTGTCACCTGGTTTCTGGGTCCCACCTGTCAGTTGGCAGAGCAAAGAAATCAGCTAAAAAACAAAGAGTGTAGTACATCTACACTTCCAATGCATTTAGCCTTTAATCTAAATCGATATTGATTGACTAATGCACCAACTTGTGCTCTAGGTATAGGCTACATGTCTATCCTTAATCACAGCATGCAACGACCTTCATTTAATCTTCTTCTCTCAATGGTCGCATGCACACATAACTTTTGGGCATTAATTATGCCCTGGTCAATGTGTAAATCTCTAAATGTACAGTCTTTCACGGACGTAGGGAGTAGGTTGTGCACTTGAGCGTCCATGTGTACATGTGAGTGTTGCGTGCGTCCATGTGTACATGTGAGTGTTGCATGTTGCATGCATGCATGCATGCATGGGGCTTACTCCCTCCCATTGACATGTTCATATTTCAAGCTTCCTCTGTTCCCTCCATATGGTGATACTCCCTCTGTTCCCAAATACGGAGTAAAATCCTACCTCTGTTCCCAAATACGGAGTAAAATCCTCCCTTTGTTCCCAAATACGGAGTATTTGTCTTTCTAGAGATTTCAACAAGTGACTACGTACGGAGCAAAATGAGTGAAGTGAGCGTAGAGGCATAGGGATAATGTAGAAAGGAAGTCTTCGCGATCCATTATTCCCCATCTCGGTCAGAGAGAACTATTCAACTAGTCTTCACAGTGAAGTGACAATACACGCTGCAGCAGATGGGACACTTAATTAATAAGCTGAACCAGCGTGTTGGTGTTACTAAATCAGCCTTACCCAGTACTGCCATCATGTTTGCCAGTAGAGCACGCTTCTGTCCTCCATTAACTGACATATGGGCCCTCTTGTGGTAGACCAACATGTCATCGGTGTAACTATTTACAATCCGAAGGACGGTATATCCTGGTAGTAGTAGAATTGAGATTTAATGCACTTTCTTCCCCGTCTTCCACTCTTCTTCCTCCTCTCTTCTTCTTCCTCCTCTCTTCCCCATCGTCGGCCGCACACCATTTCCCCCCGCTCACTACTCGCCCGCCCGCGCTATCTTCCTTGGTAGCTCGCGCGTACCATATCCCCCCGCTCACTGCTCGGCCACACGAGGAGAAGCTTCTTCGCTCGCCTGCCCGAATCCACTTCCCCGCTGGCTCGCAAGCACTGAAAACCCCAATGGCAGAACAGACTGACACGTAGAGCCGCGATTGGAATTCCCTCCCCGATGTTCTCTTGGAGCAGATCTGTAATCGTATGGACCTACTCAGCACCGTCCGTCTGGCCGCATGCTCGGTGTCTTTGTACCGTCTACTCGTGTGCAACCGGCCGGCTCTTTTCAAGACACCCTGCTTGCTGATGCCCGATCCTCGCAGATGGCCCAGACACCGACTTGATGATCCTACGTAGGTTGCTGTGGTGCCCCTCGACATACTACCACTACCCGTCCACCTGCCCTTCATGCGCAGCCACTACTGGGCGGGCATGAAGGCCAACTGGATCGTCCTCATCCACCAATCCGGTAGTCCGTGGCGTCTCGTGGATATCTACACCCAGCGAGAGATCACCCTTCCATCTTTGGATACCGCCGCCATCGAGCCTCGCGGCCCGCCGGACACTCCTGCCTACTACGCACGAGACGCGTCGAGCTTTTGGCTCGACCTCTGTTTGCTAAAGGTTGTAATCTGCGAAGTGCCCACACCATCAGAAGACTACATGGATTACAAGCTCATTGTCGTGTTCAACATGGGATTAGTCTATCTGGAATCCGGTCGCCATACATGGTTATGGCTCATCGTCGATCCTCTTCACCCAACACTTCTGTCTGATGCTATAGTGCACGATGGCATCGTTTATGCGGTCGACGCACAGATTGGCTGCCTATACTGGTGGAATCTATCGTCGTGTAATTGTTCTATCTCATCTCATCTTTACCTTAAGAATACGACTGCCTGTTCATTGTTACAAATTTAGAATATATAGTATGTCTATAACCACATCATTGCTATATGTTCCTCTCATTTCCTAGATTTTTATGACCACACATGTTATTGTTAGAGTTGATATGAGAACAATTGGTATCTAATGATTGTTAGAATAGATATTATGAGTATAACCTCATGATTGCTATATGTTACTCTCATTTCCAGGATTTTTATAACAACGCATGTTATTGCTTAGAGTTGATATGATAACTGTAGTAAGTGCTATGGTAGAATATGAGTAGGCCCTGTCATATCTGTTTTCCTCTCATTGTTACATGATGTTTGAACCATGATATATTGCTAGAATATGAAAGCCATTGGCTTATTTTTTTAACTTGGGGTATGATTATGACCACGGCATTGCAATTCTCTGTCTATGATATGTGTCACTGTTATAATAATCTTAATTCCACACATACTCTGAACATGATTGTTTATTTTTGTCCTTTTGGTCTCCAATTTGAATTGTTGCAGCAGACGCAAATGCGCTGGCCTTCATGATTCCAGGACCTGGAATCATACCAGCCGATGGGTGGTGGTTTATCGCTTGTTTAGCTGACGGTGGTCATTTGATGCTCAATTTCACGTACCAAATTGACCAAAACATTTCATCAAACCACATGCAGTACAATGACTAGGGCGTTCGTGACATTGATGGCTATGGCTGCTTCGTGTTCGAGAAAGATCCCAGCTCCGTTGGGCCAGGCGTATTCAACTGGAGGCGGGTTTACAGCCTCGGCAACCACTCCATGTTCCTCGGGCTCAATTATCCGATCATCCAACCAATCATCGATCATATCACCGGCGATGATTACCGTGCTATGCAACTTCCATTCGCCAGGGGGGCTGTGTTTACACATCATACCATGGGTTTCATGAATCACCATATCCAGAGATTCGTCGACACAGCTTGTTGCGAGATAATCTTCAGTGTGTGAAAGGCATCAAGCTTCCATGCGATGGATGGCTTTTGCAAACCCGACATGCGGCGATGTGGTTCATGCCAACAGCAAATATGCACAACTTGATTCGTACTGATATGTAGACTGAGCCATGTATTCTACTGTTGTAGCACGACCCTCTTTTGTTGGAATGTTGTTAGTTTGAAGCACTCCTCTGGTTTGAAGGATAGATACCTTTCTGGGATCAAGTGCATCCTAACTCACCTGCGCAGGATGTACTGATAATGATGATGGAGATGCTGTGCAGTATATATATATATATCACTTAGGCTTCAAGTGCGTACTTGTTAGTTAAACATATGGTTAAAATGTGACACTAAATACGACTAGTAAGTAGTACAATAGCAGTACTAGTATACGTCGGTCAAATTATTCATCATGTCTACACATTGAATTGACGTGACAACACGCTACGCGTGAGGTGACACAAGAATCCCGGCGGCGTGTTCGGGTATTCTGGACTTCAGATTTGGAGTACCACTTATCTGTCGAAATCTTTCATCATTCACTTAAAACAGTCGACTGATCATACATTGAGTACCATATAACTGGAATTAACCCATGCAAGTCGAAGAAGGATTGGCCGGTGCTGCCGGCTGGCGTCAAGTTCGATCCCACGGATCAGGAGCTGATCGAGCACCTTGAGGCCAAAGTGAGTGCTGACAGCGCGAGATCTCACCCTCTCATCGATTTGTTCATACCAACCATCGACAGCGAGCACGACATATGCTACACCCATCCTGAGAAATTTCCAGGTAAGACACCGATCGGCCGTCTACTTGCACAAACATATTCCTTTGTTTATAGCTCTATTTTTCTTTTTAGACGCAGACCTGGTGAAGAAATTACAATTTGACAGTTAATAAAAAGTGAAACAAGTGACTGCAACATGCCAAAGATGTTATGAAAATGCCAACTACGTACACTAAAACCTGTATTCGACAATACTGCAGGTATCACACTGAGTGGCCTAAGCAAGCATTTCTTCCAGCGCAATTCCAGGGCGTTCAAAAGGGGCACGTGGACGCGTCGCAAGATACAGTCGGAGTGCGGCATGCACGCGATGTGGCACAACACCGGCAATACCTTGCCGGTGATGGTCAACGGCCGGCAGACGGGCAGCAAAAAGGTTCTGGTGCTGCACACCAACAAGAACTTCGACCAGCAGAGGACCAACTGGGTGATGCACCAGTACCACCTCGGGGACCTGGAGCAAGAGAAGGAGCGGGAGCTGGTCCTCTGCAAGATTTTCTACCAGACGAACACTAGGGCCAGGAGTAAAAAGATTATAAGTTAGTTTGGTATTGGTACTTGTACTACCTTGTCGTCCGCAAGTTGGTATTGTTGTTAACGATCTTTTGGTATGAACTTGGCATTTGCTTCCAACCATCATGCCGAGGGTCGACGTGGATATAAAGCTGATTCATTTGTTTCGAAACGAATTTTCAGGCACCTGATTTTTATTTGATGGGTAGCATAAGCACCTGCCGTTCGAATTCCCAGTTCTCCAAATTTTTCGAAACAAGTGCATGCTCTTATTATCACGATGAAAAAACAATATCCCTGCTGCATCCCAGTTATCAGTCTGTACTTGCAGAATTCTCTCGTTTATTGAGCACGTATATTGTTTTTTCAGGTCGAGCAAGTTTCAACTGGGCTGTAGACTGCCCAGGCTTGGTTTTGTTTTTAACAGGCCCAGCCCATGACGACAACGGGGCACAAAGATCCAGCAGGTATCTACTGGCCTCTGGCCCGCCAGCGTTAGTTATATTTTGTCTTACAACATCCGCAGGCACTTTTTTTACTGAATCAAACACACAGCCCATTTCTATTTTCCTCTTGAAACGCATGTCCTACATCCGTTTTCTAATCTCTACCTATAGTTTTACTAGTTCATATACACGTATCATTATATTGAAAATACATAAAATTCACTTTTCATATTTACATCCTTATTTTTGTTGTTGTTTTCCCTCCCAGCGCTGATTTTTTTACCACTGGTTTTCCCTTAAACCAACTCAATTGTCCCACGTCTTATTTGCTTACAAAAACAAAACGATTTTTTTGGCAAATCAATAAGTTCTTAAAAAATGTTTATCATTTCGGGATTACAAAAGTTCGGACTCCACCGAAATATGCAAAATAAGGTTGAACTTTTTGACCGTGGTCCTGGGCAGAAAATGGGCTGTAATAAATTACTTAAGAATTAGCAAATGGGCTGCAAATTATTAAAAAATAGCAAATGGGCTCTATGTTGTCTGCCACAGATTTGGAGGCTGACTTGTGGGCCTACTAAGTTCATGCGTACACAAGGTTTATCAAAAAAGAAACTTAGTCAACAATCGACTCTACCAGCGTCAGACCGTTAGATGTCAATCTAACGGCAATCGTGCTTCTTCAGTCTCTGATCTTCCTGCCCCAGCCGCCCAAACCAGCGCCGTCGGAACTGCCTGCTCCCACCTCTCGTGGCCGGCTGTGCTGCCGGGCAGGCCTCACGGCCCCATCATATACTCGCATCCCTGGCCCGTCTATCCCTCTACTCACCCACACCTCCTGTTATTTTCCAGCGACGGTGCCGAGTGGAAGGGCCGTCGCTCAACGGATAAAAGTTACTCTAGGGATAACAGGCTGATCCAGCTGAACCAGTCAACGCTCGTACTCTCCACCGCGTGGGCAGCCACTGCCGTGTCTTCCCCGGCTCCGTGTCGTTCCCTTCGTAGGCCTCGCCGTCGTCCACCGCCCTGGTGCTCTCGGCGCGGCGTGGTCAATGTGGTCAATGAACGACATCCATCGGAAGTGGACTGTACGTGGAGAGGCTGACAGCTGGGTCCACGGCCGCACACAAGGAAATGCCTCCTTATTATGTGCAAAATAATGATTCCTCCACCTGACATCTGGGACCCGCTGGAAGGGCCTCTGAATTTCGCGAAAAAAACGTTCCCTCCGCTGACAGGTCGGACCCACCAACTAGATCTTCGCACGCAAGGAAGTGCCTCCTTATTGCGCACAAAAAATGAATACCCCCTGCTAGCTGGGACCCACCTTGGTGGGAGGCTGACTTGTGGGCCTAAGTTGACGGGGACGGAGGGCTTTGTCAACTTAGTCAATATGAACGATTCTAGCTCCAGTGACCGTACGATGTCCATCCAACGGGCTTAGTGCTTCTTCAACCTTTGGTCTTCTTGCTCCATCCGCCCAAAGCAGCGCCGGTCGTGCCGCATGCTCCTGCCTCCCGTGGCCGGCCGTGCTGCCGCGGAGGCCTCACCGCCCCCTACTATTCCCACCGCTGGCCGGGCCCTGCGGCGACGGCAGCCTCACACCGCAGCGAACCAGTGAACCCTCGTACTCGTCTTCGCGCGGGCTTCCACTGCCGCGTCTTCCCCAGCTCCGTGTCGTCCCCTTCCTAGGCCTCGCCGTCGTCCATCGCCCTGGTGCTCTCGGCGCGGCGTGGTCAACATGGTCAAGGAACGGCTTCCATCGGACGTGGACTATACGTGGAGAGGCTGACAACTGGGTCCACGGCCACAGCAAGGAAGTGCCTCCTTATTACGCGCAAAATAATTATTCCTCCACCTGACAGCGGGGACCCATCGGACAGGCCACCGTATTTCGCAAAAAAAAACCGTTTCCCCCTGACTGCGGGGACCCACTAGCTACATCTTTGCACGCAAGGAAGTGTGTCCGGGCAAAAAAATGATTCACCCCCTGACTGCTGGGACCCACCAGCTACATCTTTGCAGGCAAGGAAGTGCCTGACAGTCGGGACCCACCTGGTCGAAGCGTATGTAGCGTTGTCATTCTAGTCGCGAACGTGTACATACATACTGGTCGATGTAGAGGCGCGCACGTGTCGTAGTAGAGGCGCGCACGTACAGCGGCCAGTGTGCAAGAAAGAAAATACGGCCACGTAGGTACATACGGGCAGGGTCTCGAACGCCTACTGCGCATACATACGGCCAGGGCTCGTGTACATGGCTGAGTCGGAACGGAGAAACAGCATCGTCATCGTGTTCATGGGGAGCCAACCGGCTAGGTCGGAACGGAATGCGTCGTCATGTTCATCGGGAGGGCTTGGACGGAACAGCCGATGGAAACGAGGCCTGGCGTACCGCAGAACGGAGGAAACGTCCTTGTGTTTGACCGGCCACGTTCGAAACGGGATCCTGTTCATCGGGAGGGGTCTGGCGTACCGCAAAATGGAGGAAACGGACCTCCTACGGTCGAAACGGGGGTCCTGTTGATCAGGAGGGGTGTGGCGTACCGCAAAACAAAGGAAACAGACTTGTGTTGGAGCGCTACGGTCGAAACGGGGGTCCTGTTCATCGGGAGGGGTGTGGCGTACCGCAAAATGGGACTCCACAGGATACTGTTCATCTCCATCGTCGACCCCCTCCAGCCTCCACGGGCTACTGTTCATCCACCGTCGACCTCCTCCAGCCTCCACCTGCGACTGTTCATCCACGGGCTCCTGTTCATCCAGCCTCCACCGCGCGCTACTCCACCGGCTACTGTTCAACCAGCCCTCTCCATGGGCTCCTGTTCAACCACCCCTCCACGGACTACTGTTCATCCAGCCCTCCACCGTCTACTGTTCATACTGCCCTCCATGGGGTGGTCCTGTTCATCCTGCCCTCCACGGGGTCCTGTTCATCCAGCCCCAACCGGCTCGAACGATCGGGGTCCTGTTCATCCACCTCCACCGCAAACTGTTCATCCAAACCCCCCAGCAACACTCACTGTTCATCCAGAGGCAACGCCATGGGGTCCTGTTCATCCACCCCCACCGGGAACTGTTCATCCTCCCAGCAACGCTCACTGCTCATCCAGAGGTAGCATCGATCGGCTTCAGTTAGCAGCAGTAGCGAAGGAATCGTTCGATCGGGTTCAGTTATCAGCCATCGATCGATCGCTCGGGTTTAGTAACGCATAGCCTGTAGTGCAATCGCTCGGGTTCAGTTAGACCCCAACGCCTCGCACTCACGCGCGTGTGTGTACGAGAGAAACGCGCATCGCTCGGCCCCGACCACCCACCGTAACCGGGAACACCCCGATATTTTCCTCGCCCTCACTTCTACCACGGTTTTTTCCGTCATGGACGGCCCAAAGAATGTCATGCAGTTGCGTCTCCAGCCCGCCCAGGACGAAAAGCCCATTTTCTGTCATGATTTTTTGTCATAGAAGTAGGACCCCACCACATCTATGATGATACCATGTTTTGTCTCAATTATCGTCATAGAAGTGTCATAAGTATGACAGAAAAGATTTTCGTTCGGGCCAAAATGTCACGGATGTGTCTTTTTTTGTAGTGGCGTGAGCCTATTAGTCCCAACCTTGGTGAAAATTTTGAAACTAACATTAAGAAGACAGATCGGCCTGAACTGCTCAATCCTCACAACCTCTGTTTTCTTAGGAAGCAGGGTTATCGTTCCAAAATTGAGATGAAACAATTGAAGCTGTCCAGAGAATAAATCATGGAACATCGGTAACAAATCCCCCTTAATAATATGCCAGCACTTTTTATAAAACTCCGCCGGAAATCCATCCGGCCCTTGTTGGGGATATAACTATTAGTATGACCCGCCAGAAGGTGCCGGGTTATACTTAAGATGACTCATGAAGCCCAAGACAACTCCTGGAGATGGCGGGTTAGTTAAGGGCCCAAGGCCCAAAGGGCGACTTAAGGCCCGTAGAGATAAACCGCCATATGTGTGTAACTTGTATTATAAGGCAGGAATAGAGAGAAACCGAGCCGGACACTGTTTATAAGTCGGTCGGGACTCTATGAGCCGCTGGGCGTCGACCTCTGTATATAAAGGGACGACCCGGCAGCGGTTTAGGGCAAGTAATATCAAATCGAGAGCTAGGTCAAGCGAATTCGCTCCCTGGTTATCGAGACATAAGCAATCCCACTTAAAACTGGATCGTAGGCTTTTACCTTCACCGTAAGGGGCCGAACCAGTATAAACCCCGTGTCCTTTGTCTCGATTAACCCCTTCTTGCTTCCTAGTTGCGATGGCTCCACGACTAAGTCCTTTCGCTAGGACATCTGCCGTGACAATTCCACGATAGTTGGCGCCCACCGTGGGGCCAGCGCACGGTGGATTTGAGTTCTTGAAGGGCAGCTTCGAAGGGCTCAAGGGATACACTGTGGGCCGGATGACCAAGAGTCGTCGCGGCAAGCTCTACATCGACGACGCAGGCTGGGGCCCCGACGCCGGCTCAATTGAGTACGGGTACTGGGTCCCCTTCGGCGGAATTCACGTCTTCATCGGTCGGATCGGCGAGTCGGGCCCTGAGCCGGACATCTGCACCGACATCATCGAGACGGCTCAGCGTGCGAGACCCGCCCGGGCTCCGCTCGCCATGAAGCGTGCCTTCGTGGGATGCATCCATGGAGGGGAACTTCCTGAAGGATCCATGTCTGGTGGTGAGACGGCCATCTATTCTGACGGTGAGTCGTCCATGGGTGAGACGGATTCATTGTATCAACTACAAGACGGCGGGCTTGGGGGCTGTTACGATGGCAGCAGTATTCTGGACCCCTTTGAGCCGCCGAGCAGAGTAGGGATCTTCATGGCTGACACTCAACCCAGTCAAAACTCTACAGCTGCGGCAGCAATAACCTCCGGGTCAGCGGCAGCCGGGGCAGGAGGCCCTGTGCGCCCGACGGCTCAGGTGCTGATAGCTCTCACGGATAGGCTGACAACCCTGTTAACCGCCGCGGTTAACCCGGCGGATCAAGCTGAGCATGATGCAGAGGTGGCACGGTTACGTGAGGAGATAGCACAAGCCAAGGAAAACCTAGCAGCTGAGGACACCAGACTGGCCATAGAGCAGGCGGCTTTGGATGCTCGAGCTCAGCAGCTTCAATCAGAATCGTTCCAGCTTACGATGGATTTAAATGCATCAAATGAGGTCATGAGGAGAAGGCACCAGAAGTCCCAATCACGTCTGCCTTCGATTTATGATCCTAGAAACCTCTTCCGCACACCCGGTGCAGGCCCCGGTAATCCGCCGGAGGTAAACCCGGCTGCGACGCCCGGAGCTGGGACACCGGTTCAACCACGGGTGATGGAACCTCCTCGAGTGAACACTGCTCCACCTCAGTATGTACCAACACCACCGGGTCATTATTCTAACCCGTTGGAGAACATGATCGCTGCGGCGGCACGATTGGCGGCTCTCCCGGTGGAGGGCGACTCTCTGACGGCGATCGAAACATGAAGGGTCAGAGAACTTCTTCAGACGGCTCTGGCACAGCAGGAGGCATACTCTTATAGTCGAGACAGGATTCATTCGACCCCTCGCCCAAGCCGGAGACAGAGTTATAGCAGGCGTATGGATTCAGCGGCAGTTTCAAGCAATGCCCGACGCCGTGACCAGCCGTGCGGGCGAGACCCGACGCGTGATGGGGCTCCTAACTTGGTTGATCAGGACAGGATACGCCAAGATGTTGAGCGGGCGGCTCAGCAGGCGATTGAGCAGGCGGCTCAGCGGGCGGCTTACCAGTCTTTTCCGGTTTATCTGACGACTTCTATTGAGGCAGGTGCGACCACGAGAACGGGAGGTGTCCCTTGCTTAGTACCAGCACTACGTAATGAGCGTTTGCCCAAGGATTTTAAGGGGCCCCGAAAGGTTCCCAATTACACAGCCGACTTACAGCCCGGGGCATGGATTGAAAGCTATGAGATGGCCATGGAATTGTTGGAGGTGAGTGACGCGGCAATGGCCAAGTACTTCACTATGATGCTGGATGGAATGGCCCGCACTTGGTTAAAGGGACTGCCTCCTAATTCCATTGGTTCCTGGGCCGAGTTGAAGGCCCGGTTTATTCAGAACTTCAAAGACACATGCAAGCAGCCCATGTCGATTGTGGACTTGACTAATTGCAAGTAAGAGGAAGGTGAGTCCACGACCCATTGGGTGCGCCGGGTGAAGGCCATAATGCATTCATCTGATAAGATGGATGCCGGCTCTGCGGTCTTAATGTTGGAGAAGAATTGCCGTTTTGAACCTCTGAAGCAGAAGCTGGGGCGGCTCAAACGCGATTGTAATGACATGGGCCAGCTGATGGCGGCTCTAGTCAAATACGCCGACTCTGATAGTACCAAGGATCCCGCGTCTGATGAAGAGAAGATAGGGAAGGGAAAGAAGAACGGCAATGCTAAGGGTCCTCAGCATAACCCGGCGAATCAAGGAGGCAATAATAAACGTAAGGCTGATGGTAGCTCGGAGTTTGTGGCTAATGCGCAGGGCAACAATCAACGACGTAAGGGGAGGCCACCTCCTCGGTCTGGCGGGTCAGGTCCCACCCTTGAGCAGTTGCTAAATGAGCCCTGTCCAAGACACGACACCCCGGAGAAGCTGGCCATGCACCTATGGAAGGACTGTACAATCATGAGGGCTGTCAAGAATTCTAACATGTTCGACGACAGTCATGGACCCGGCGGCGGTTCAGGCGGCGGCAGTTTTCACGGCCCGGGTGGCGGTTCAAATTCCAACTTTCAGGGCCCTCAAGGTAACCAAGGTGGTTATAATCAGCACTCTAGCCAAGGAGGTCAGCAGCAGCAACAATCCGGGTATCAGAGTAACCCAAAGCAGCTGAATAGTGGGCAGTATCATGTGTTTACCACCAGTTTATGCAAAAGGGACCAGAAACTTCATAAGAGGGCTATGAACGCTGTTGAGCCGGCGGTTCCTCGTTATCTGAGATGGTCTGAGCAGCCTATTTTGTGGAGTAGGGAGGATCACTCTCCCCGGGTTGACAATCCGGGTCACTTGGCCTTAGTGGTGGCACCTCAAGTTGGTGGATACAAATTCACAAAAGTGCTCATGGATGGAGGCAGCAGCATCAACATCCTCTATTATGAGACCTTTCGTCACATGGGATTGACTGATAAAAATCTCACGACGTCCAACACTGTTTTTCATGGAGTAGTGCCCGGTAAGTCGGCGTACCCAGTGGGTAAGATTGAGCTAGAAGTAGCCTTTGGGGATGAGCATGATTCGAGGGCTGATAAGTTAACTTTTGAGATGGTCAAAATCCGGAGCCCATATCATGCACTGTTTGGACGGCCGGCTTATGCAAAGTTCATGGCACGGCCGTGTTATGTTTACCTGCAGCTCAAGATGCCGGGTCACAAGGGCACCATCACAGTGCATGGGAGTCGGAAGATAGCCTTGGAATGTGAGGAAGGCGATGCTGCTTATGCTGAGTCTGTTTGTGCAACAGAGGAGTTGAAGTTCTACAAGGACAATGTTGACCCGGCGGACATGACGTCTTTGAAGAAGCCAACCACGGAACATGAGCTGGTGATGAAATTTAAGTCGGCCGATGACACCAAGCTTGTTGACTTTGTTCCAGGCGACTCATCTAAGCAGTTCAGTATCAGTGCCAATCTGGATCCCAAATAGGAAGGCGCGCTCATCGAGTTTATCCGTGAGAACCGGGACATCTTTTCATGGAAACCTTCTGACATGCCGGGTGTACTGAGAGAACTCGCTGAGCCCACTCTTAATATTGATCCGAAATTTAAGCCGGTCAGGCAGTTTCTTCGGTGGTTTAATGAGGAGAGGCGTAAAGCCATTAGTGAGGAGGTGGCCCGGCTCTTAGCGGCCGGGTTTATTGTTGAAGTTTTTCACCCAGAGTGGTTGGCTAACCCGGTGCTTGTACTAAAAAAGAACGGCACCTGGTGTATGTGTGTGGATTACACAGACTTAAACAAGGCTTGTCCGGCCGATCCTTTCGCTCTCCCTTGTATTGATCAAATCGTTGATGCTACGGCGGGTTGTGAGCGTTTGAGCTTTTTGGATGCTTATTTTGGTTATCATCAGATCAAGATGGCAGTTAAGGACCAGGAGAAGACGGCTTTCATTACTCCATTTGGAGCCTTCTGCTATGTATCTATGCCTTTTGGGCTTAAAAGTGCCCAGGCGACTTATCAGCGATGTGTGCAGAACTATCTCCACAGTCATATTGGGTGCAATGTTCATGCTTATGTGGATGACATTGTGGTGAAGTCCAGAGAGAAGGAGACCTTGATAGATGATCTGAAGGAAACCTTTGATAATCTCCGGGTCTACAAGATGATGCTTAACCCAGCCAAGTGCGTTTTTGGAGTACCAGCTGGCGAGCTTTTGGGTTTTCTGGTCTCTAATAGAGGCATTGAGGCTAACCCGGAGAAGATTAAGGCAATCACCTCTTTGGCTAAGCCGGCGTGTATCAATGATGTTCAGCGTTTGGCGGGTCGTATTGCTGCCTTAAGCCGGTTCATAAGCCGGTTAGGTGAGAAGGCCATACCACTGTATAAGATGATGAAGAAGACGGACGACTTTGTCTGGAGTGATGCTGCTAACACTGCCTTTGAAGATTTGAAGAGACAGTTATCTGAGCCGCCGGTCCTTGCTGCTCCCATTGATAAGGAGCCCTTATTGCTATATGTGGCTGCTAACACACGTGCTGTCAGTGTTGCCATTGTGGTGGAGCGCAAGGAGGCTGGCGAGGAACATCCGGTTCAACGGCCGGTTTACTACATTAGTGAGGTGCTTATTGAGTCCAAGAAAAGATATCCACATTGGCAGAAGCTTGTTTATGGGGTGTTCAAGGCAAGCCGGAAGCTTAAGCAATACTTCCAGGGTCACCCCATCACTGTGGTTAGTTCTGCTCCTTTGGGAGATATCATTCAAAATAGAGAAGCCACAGTGTAACGCCCACGATGCGGCTATATCTCCCACGTGTCGAGGCATGACTTAGAGCCATAACCGCATTGTGGTTTTGTCGCAAGAAGGGTCATCTTCACACAATCCCATGTAATGAACAAGAATGGGATAAAGAGTTGGCTTACAATCGCCACTTCACACAATACATAAATAAATCATACATCAATCAGAGTACACACATAGGTCCGACTACGGAACCAAAAGAAAAGAAGACAACCCCAAATGCTAGATCCCCGATCGTCCCAACTGGGCTCCACTACTGATCATCAGGAAATGAAACATAGTAACGAACAGGTCCTCGTCGAACTCCCACTTGAGCTCGGTAGCATCACCTGCACTGGTATCGTCGGCACCTGCAACTGTTTTGGAAGTATCTGTGAGTCACGAGGACTCAGCAATCTCACACCCGCGAGATCAAGACTATTTAAGCTTATGGGTAGGAGAAGGTAGTGAGGTGGAGCTACAGCAAGCACTAAGCATGTATGGTGGCTAACATACGCAAATAAGAGCGAGAAGAGGAGCAACGGAACAGTCGTCAACTAGTAATGATCAAGAAGTGATCCTGAACTCCTACTTACGTCCATACATAACACAAGAACCATGTTCACTTCCCGGACTCCGCTGAAAAGAGACCATCACGCCTACACACGCGGTTGATGCATTTTAATTAAGTCAAGTGTCAAGTTCTCTACAACCGGACATTAACAAATTCCCATCTGCCACATAACCGCGGGCACGGCTTTCGAAAGATAATACCCTGCAGGGGTGTCCCAACTTAGCCCATTATAAGCTCTCACGGTCAACGAAGGATATTCCTTCTCCCGGGAAGACCCGATCAGTCTCGGAATCCCGGTTTACAAGACATTTCGACAATGGTAAAACAAGACCAGCAAAGCCGCCCGATGTGTCGACAATCCCGATAGGAGTCGCACGTACCTCGTTCTCAGGACACACCGGATGAACACTACGTACAACTAAAACCAGCCCTCAAGTTTCCCCGAGGTGGCGCTGCAAGTGGCTCTAGTTTGGACCAACACTCCGAAGGAGCACGGACCCGGGGGGGGGGGGTAAATAAAGATGACCCTTGAGTCTGCAGAACCCAAGGGAAAAAGGCTTAGGTGGCAAATGTTAAAACCAAGGTTGGGCCTTGCTGGAGGAGTTTTATTCAAAGCGAACTATCAAGGGGGTCCCATAAATCACCCAACCGCGTAAGGAACCCAAAATCAAGGAACATAACACCGGTATGACGGAAACGAGGGCGGCAAGAGTGTAACAAAACACCAGGCATAAGGCTGAGCCTTGCACCCTTTACCAAGTATATAGATGCATTAATTAAGATAAGAGATATTGTGATATCCCAACATATCCATGTTCCAACATGGAACAAACTTCATCTTCACCTGCAACTAGCAACGCTATAAGAGGGGCTGAGCAAAAGCGGTAACATAGCCAAACAACGGTTTGCTGGGAAAGGTGGGTTAGAGGCTTGACATGGCAATATGGGAGGCATGATATAGCAAGTGGTAGGTAGCGCGGCATAGCAATAGAGCGAACAACTAGCAAGCAAAGATAGAAGTGATTTCGAGGGTATGGTCATCTTGCCTGAGATCCCGCAAGGAAGAAGAACGAGTCCATGAAGAAGGCAAACGGACGAAGTTGAACGAATCCTCACAAACGCGACGTTATCAGAACTAACCCGAAGAAGCAACACCGAAAAGAAGCAAACGACATGGTAAACAACCATCACATGAACATGGCATGATGCACAATCAAGTATGATGCATGTCCAGTTTAATGATTCATGGCATGGCAAATGCAACAAACAACACTACAAATTAAGTGGAGCTCAATATGCAACGAGTTGCACATTAACGAAACACCACATCAAATATTTAGTTCTCTCTCGTTTATGCTACTCAACAATATTAAATGTTATTAAACATGGCAAGGGGTGAAGCATAAATAACTAACTATTTAGGCAATTTTAAATGAGGCCGGAACAACAAATAACAATTCCGGAAAATCCTCATATGCATATTTTGGAATTGGTACCGTTCTGCCCTAAACACAATTTTAATGTTGTTAACCAGCAAAATAAAGTGCACCATGTTAAACTAGGCATTTTTCTACCCCATTTACATATAAAGTTTATTTAAAATGGAGCTACGGTTATTTAGTTATGAAATAAATCATTTTAACATGTTATTTGAGCATATTTAAACAAACAGCATTTTAAAGATTTTAAACATGGATGAAAGTGGCATAATGAGAAACTAGATAAAATTCTAAGCATTTTACATATTTAAATTATTTACATATTATGCATGGTTAATTAGTTATTACATGCATGAACATGGAGGATTTTTCTGCAAAACGGTAATTCTTTGGATAATTAGCAAAATTCGCAGGGCCAGGAAAAAAACATATCGGGCCGAATCTGGGACGGACTGGGAGCAGGACTGTGGGTGGCTCACCATGGGCCAAGCCCAGATCGACGCAGAGGCTGGAGGAGGCCGGTTCCTGGGCTGCTAGGCGCGCAGCTGGACCGAGCGATGGGGAGGCGTGGTCAAACGAGATAGGACCAGGCGCGGGTCAACGCAGCAGCAACGGCGCGCTCGTCCTCCTGCTCGAAGCAGAGGAAGACGGCCAGGTTCAGGGGACGACGGCTTGCTGGGACTTGGGCGGGACAGCGAAGAAGCTCCAGGGCGGCTGGACGGGACTTGGGGGCGCTGCCGGCGGGATCCAGGAGACGGGATGGAGGGGGCGCGAGCGAGGCTCTCGTCGAGGCCCTCCGGGAAGCAGAGCAGCGGTGCGACGTGGAGCAGCAGAGGGACTTGCGGCGGAGCTCGGTACCTCGCCTCACTGGAAAACGAACGGGATGGCGGCGGCCGGCGCTGGTTCATGAGCAGTAGAGAGCGAAGGTTAGAGGAGAACCAGAGAAAAAGGGGAGAAGGGGCGCGAGGAGACGGCGACCTGCTGGCTTCGGTCGGCGCGGACAAGGAGAAGGCAGGGCCTCGGGCATGGGGCGGTAAGGACGGCCTGCTGGAGCATGCTTGGGGAGGAGGAGGGGCACGCGAGGAGCTGCTGTTGGTCATGGTCGTCGGTGGGGACGAGGCCTCGGGCAGGAGATCGGCGAGCGGCGCTGGTTCCTCGGCCAGGAGGAGGGAGGAATCGAAGGGAGCCATGGGAGGGCTCTGGTTGGGTGGATCGATGGATTGGTAGGTGGAGGCAGCGCTGTGGTTGGGCAGATTGGTGGATCGGGAGGGATCCCGAGGAAGGTGGAGGCTGGTCGGGGAAGGATCCCGAGGGAGTGGGTGGCGGCGCAATGAGGGGAATAGGGTTAGGCTAGGGTTGGATTGATATTTATATCAGATGAGTTTAGGTTAGGGGATATCACGACCCTACGATCGGAATCGGACGACTGGGAAAAAAATAGGTAGGGAGTCCAAATAACAAAACAGAGATATTTTAGGGATGTTGGGGGATGATCCGGACCCAATGGTCATGACTGAGCGGTTCGGGTTCGGGACAGCTTCGGACGCGCACACGAGGGGTCTGTGCACTGTACAGAGAGACTCCGGTCTAGGCCAGAGGGCAAACGAAGAACAAGGTTGGTCTCGGAATGGTCAACGAAAGCAAGGGGGGACGCGGCAACTACGAGCGAATGCAAGTTTAAAAAAAATGACGGCAACGAGTGCCGATGCAATGCAAAAGATGACATGATGAAATGCAACAAACAAATAAAACACACGGCGAACACGGAAAACAAGGAAGGCATCTGGAGCGTCGGTCTCGGGGCGTTACAACACTCCACCACTACAAGAGGATCTCGTCCCGAGATCTAGGATCGCACCGAAGATAAACGGAAGAGGAACAGGTAAAACAAGTTGCTTCTTTGACAAACGAGTGAAACCACGAACCTTGAGAGATTGAACAAACGAAAAGAGAGAATACAAGGGAGATGAACGAGATTGAAAACACTCCATTATCAAAGAGGAAAAAGGAACATTGCGAGAACCTTTGTAGGTTGAAGAATATGAAACAAGAGCTTAACGGATCAAAAGGAATATGAAAGCACACTGGTAGAAAAGAGAAACAAGGAACACCATGTGAACCTTGGAGTTTGCAAAGCTATGAATGACGAGAACAATGGACGAGAAGTACATGCAAGCACTCCGGTTGAAACGAGATGTACAAGGAATGATAAGGATCAATTACGATAACGCTCCGGTTGGAAATGAAAAGAATAGAATTTGAACTTGGCAAAATGAAAGCACTTGGATGAGACTCCGGTTAAAATTAGATAGAGAAGGAATAAGATTGATATAACTTGGGCAGCATTCCGACTGAAAGAAGAAGGAAAACTTGATAAGATGAAAAGAACTTGAAGAGATGACACAACACTCCGGTTAAATGGTAAGCATGAAAAGAACACGATCCTCACAAATCGAGATGATGAGTGAAGAGAGCAACATCACCATGCCTCCGGAAGAAAATATAAGATAGATCATTGGAATAAAGGAATGGAGAAGAAAATGCCAACTTCTGCCACAAATGATCTTGGAAAGCACCCTTCCAAGAAGGTTAAACGGAGTTGTTGGAAAAACCAACAACGAAACGAATAAGCTTGTAGTGGGCTTATGGAAAACTTCTCAAGATAGAGGCGAAATTCTGCCACTACGGAAACAACTAATATAATTGATAACACCAACGAGATGAAAAACTTCTTTCACCAAGAGGATATGAGAAAACTTGGATCATTGATAAGCACCATAATAGCAACATTCCTTAGGGAAGGCTTTAGGTGAAATATGACACAGGATAACTCCAACAAAGAGATTAAAGGATTTAAAATACCTCATTCTTGACAACATGTGAAACATGGAACATGGATGGAAATTGTCAAGAAGGACATAACACCACCTCAAAAGATAAGGTAGGAAGAATTGCACTTCGGAATGCAAGATGAAGAATGCTTGAACTCCTTAAAACAAAACATGTGTTGAACACCATGTTTATTTTGGAGTAAGCTTGACGGATCTTAACTCCGTGAGAAATCTTGACGAACAATTGAAGAATGAAAGGGATCCTTGATGAACCACCATGTAGAGCCTTCGTGAGAACTCCCGTAATAAAAGAATGATAGAAAGGAAGAGAAGTTGAAAGAACAAGGTGATCCTTGCAATGATTTAGATGGAGCTTCGTGACGAGATAAAGCCGAAAACTTGGAACTCCGGAAAAGAAAGATGAAGCAACTCGAACCGAGAATGTGATATGATGAACAACTCCGGAAAGAAGAAATTAATCACTTGAATGAAACAAGAATAAGAATTATGTTATGCATATCCTTCACCAATTTAAATTGATGACAAGCAACGGATTTGGCATGCCACTTATTTCTTTTGCAAGGATTGAAGAGAGATATAGCGCCAACTTGAAGAATTCTTCGACGAATCACCGGGAGGATTGGAAAGAACGAATGAAATGATACGATAACAAAGGAAGAGGAATCTTTGAACGAACCACCGTAAGAACTGAAAATGAAAGTAGCAAAGGCACAATTCACCGGGAAGAATTTGAAAACGAATGAATATACTTGAGGGGATATAGATACATGAGAACAAAGAGATCGTGAACTGATTAGAGGATATTTGAACGATGCACCGGTAAGATTTGGAGAATGAGATCTGAAAGCTGAGAATGAATAATTCTGAGATGATGAGTTCCAGAGAATCAAACTGAAAAGACTCCTGAATTGCTCCGGAGGGGTGAAAAGAATTCTCATAATCGAAAACAATTATGAGAGGACGGCATCAAGCTTGAAGTACGCATCTTTGGAAGAACGGGTAAGGATTTAAGAGGAACTCCTCTTCGGTCTTCAAAATCCGAGAATGACGACGAGAAACACGACCATGAATTTTTAGGCACTCCGGAATGAAAATTAGAAAGGTTGAACCAACAATGAAAAGAATTTGAAAGATCTTGGAGAAAGACATATGGCTGATGATAACCCATTCTTACGTCAAACTTTGAAAAGAATTTTAGAAGCTCCGGGAAAATTAGAAGAGTCAGGTAAGATCCTGGGAAAAGACCTGTGGGTTAGGGCCCACTCAAGAGAAACACCGTTGAAATGATTACATGAAAAGGAGATTGCACCGGTTGAATTAAATGGCTTGAATGAGGTAACAACCTCGAAATAGTTAGAATTGATGCGGAGTGGAAACACGAATCTTCAGAGATATCTTCAACACTCCGGAACAATTGAATAGCGAGAAGTGGATGATTAAGAGGTGCACCAGTACGAGAAAAACATTTGAAACAAGGAAAAAAATATGATCGACAAAGCTTGAATTGAATCCACCGGAGAAGAAAAGCGAATGATGAACTTGAAGCTCTGTTAGTATCTTCCTGAGAATCACCGGATAAGAACATTGACGGAAAAGAATGGAGAGACTTCCCATCAATAAAAATGATACTTGATTCAGAAATCTGAGTCCTTGAAGAAAAGGGTGGGAGGGCGGGAAAACAAAGGCAACTTGGGGCAGATGGAATAAACACCATTGAGAAAACTTATAATTGATCTTCCGGATGGGAAGAATAATGGGATCATCTTGAAGAGAAACGCACCGGTTGGAAATAGAATTAAGAAGGCAATCTAGATGGTCAAGAAGGATTAGCATCCACATAAAAATATGAGAACACCGCTTAGAATAAGGTATGGAATCAACACTTGGCATTGAAGCAACTCGAATACCACAAAACAAAAACAAAGGATTTGGCTCGCAGAATAAGCCGGAAGCAAACATATGATAGATCCCATATCGTATCGTGTGTGTGTTGGAAAGATATCCTACGAGATACTTGAATTCCCACTTATAAACTCCCGAAACTTTCTGGTTATGCAATCAGGTGTTGGGGATACAGGGGACGCAATATATCTCACCCAAACTAACAATACCTAGATCCAGCTGTATCTATCCGTCAACACATAACCAAGAAACCTTCGGAAATCATTTACCTCAACCTTCGAAAAGCATCCGTTATACGAGTTATGGCAATACTCCCGAACTCCCGCCCCAGTAATGGGTGGCGTCGAGGTGATCTCACCAACAACTGCATAAAAGAGATTTTCGATGTCGCCGAAACTCAGGTATTCCAGAACTGCAACAATAAAATTGTGACGACAACACCTCGGAGCTCAACTCCCCGGGACACTGCCACAACCCCTAAATGTCCAGAGGCACCAAGAACAATGTTCTCGTCACAAAACCATCGGAACGAATCCAAGATACCCGCGTGATCCTAAATTTTTTTTAGTGAAATTTGAGGAGAGAAAAGTCAAAACTTCTACGTCAGGGGGCCTCACCAGAGCGACGAAGGGACTGAGGAGTAAAAAGAATCCTACTCCCTGATATATATAATCCTAAGACTCAAAACACTTTTATTCTAGACTCAACAACGTTAGCGATTCGATCAAGCAGGGGGCTCCTAAGTCGGGGATGGCTCTGATTACCAACTTGTAACGCCCACGATGCGGCTATATCTCCCACGTGTCGAGGCACGACTTAGAGGCATAACCGCATTGTGGTTTTGTCGCAAGAAGGGTCATCTTCACACAATCCCATGAAATGAACAAGAATGGGATAAAGAGTTGGCTTATAATCGCCACTTCACACAATACATAAATAAATCATACATCAATCAGAGTACACACATAGGTCCGACTACGGAACCAAAAGAAAAGAAGACAACCCCAAATGCTAGATCCCCGATCGTCCCAACTGGGATCCACTACTGATCATCAGGAAACGAAACATAGTAACGACCAAGGTCCTCGTTGAACTCCCACTTGAGCTCGGTAGCATCAACTGCACTAGTATCGTCGGCACCTGCAACTGTTTTGGAAGTATCTGTGAGTCACGAGGACTCAGCAATCTCACACCCACGAGATCAAGACTATTAAGCTTATGGGTAGGAGAAGGTAGTGAGGTGGAGCTGCAGCAAGCACTAAGCATATATGGTGGCTAACATACGCAAATAAGAGCGAGAAGAGGAGCAACGGAACGTTCGTCAACTAGTAATGATCAAGAAGTGATCCCGAACTCCTACTTACGTCCATACATAACACAAGAACCATGTTCACTTCTCGGACTCCGCCGAAAAGAGACCATCACGGCTACACACCCGGTTGATGCATTTTAATTCAGTCAAGTGTCAAGTTCTCTACAACCGGACAATAACAAATTCCCATCTGCCACATAACCGCGGGCATGACTTTCGAAAGATAATACCCTGCAGGGGTGTCCCAACTTAGCCCATTATAAGCTCTCACGGTCAACGAAGGATATTCCTTCTCCCGGGAAGACCCCATCAGTCTCGGAATCCTGGTTTACAAGACATTTCGACAATGGTAAAACAAGACTAGCAAAGCCGCCCGATATGTCGACAATCCCGATAGGAGTCGCACGTACCTCGTTCTCAGGACACACCGGATGAAAACTACGTACAACTAAAACCAGCCCTCAAGTTTCCCCGAGGTGGCGCTGCAAGTGGCTCTAGTTTGGACCAACACTCCGAAGGAGCACTAGCCCGGGGGGGGGGGGGGGTAAATAAAGATGACCCTTGAGTCTGCAGAACCCAAGGGAAAAAGGCTTAGGTGGCAAATGTTAAAACCAAGGTTGGGCCTTGCTGGAGGAGTTTTATTCAAAGCGAACTGTCAAGGGGGTCCCATAAATCACCCAACCGCGTAAGGAACCCAAAATCAAGGAACATAACACCGGTATGACGGAAACTAGGGCGGCAAGAGTGTAACAAAACACCAGGCATAAGGCTGAGCCTTCCACCCTTTACCAAGTATATAGATGCATTAATTAAGATAAAAGATATTGTGATATCCCAACATATCCATGTTCCAACATGGAACAAACTTCATCTTCACCTGCAACTAGCAACGCTATAAGAGGGGCTGAGCAAAAGCGGTAACATAGCCAAACAACGGTTTGCTGGGAAAGGTGGGTTAGAGGCTTGACATGGCAATATGGGAGGCATGATATAGCAAGTGGTAGGTAGCGCGGCATAGCAATAGAGCGAACAACTAGCAAGCAAAGATAGAAGTGATTTCGAGGGTATGGTCATCTTGCCTGAGATCCCGCAAGGAAGAAGAACGAGTCCATGAAGAAGACAAACGGACGAAGTCGAACGAATTCTCACAAACGCGACGTTATCAGAACTAACCCGAAGAAGCAACACCGGAAAGAAGCAAACGACATGGTAAACAACCATCACATGAATATGGCATGATGCACAATCAAGTATGATGCATGTCCGGTTTAATGATTCATGGCATGGCAAATGCAACAAAGAACACTACAAATTAAGTGGAGCTCAATATGCAACGAGTTGCATATTAACGAAACACCACATCAAATATTTAGTTCTCTCTCGTTTATGCTACTCAACAATATTAAATGTTATTAAACATGGCAAGGGGTGAAGCATAAATAACTAACTATTTAGGCAAGTTGAAATGAGTTCGGAACAACAAATAACAATTCCGAAAAATCCTCATATGCATAGTTTGGAATTGGTACTGTTCTTCCCTAAACACAATTTTAATGTTGTTAACCAGCAAAATAAAGTGCACCATGTTAAAATAGGCATTTTTCTACCCCATTTACATATAAAGTTTATTTAAAATGGAGCTATGGTTATTTAGTTATGAAATAAATCATTTTAACATGTTATTTGAGCATATTTAAACAAACAACATTTTAAAGATTTTAAACATGGATGAAAGTGGCATAATGTGAAACTAGATAAAATTCTAAGCATTTTAGATATTTAAATTATTTACATATTATGCATGGTTAATTAGTTATTACATGCATGAACATGGAGGGTTTTTCTGCAAAACGCTAATTCTCTGGATAATTGGCAAAATTCGCAGGACCAGGAAAAAACAAATCGGGCCGAATCTGGGACGGACTGGGAGCAGGATTGTGGGTGGCTCACCATGGGCCAAGCCCAGATCGACGCAGAGGCTGGAGGAGGCCGGTTCCTGGGCTGCTAGGCGCGCAGCTGGACCGAGCGATGGGGAGGCACGGTCTAACGAGGCAGGACCAGGCGCGGGTCAAGGCAGCAGCAGCGGCGCTCTTGTCCTCCTGCTTGAAGCAGAGGAAGACGGCCAGGTTCAGGGGACGACGGCTTGCTGGGACTTGGGTGGGACAACGAAGAAGCTCCAGGGTGGCTGGATGGGACTTGGGGGCGCTGACGGCGGGATCCAGGAGACGGGATGGAGGGGCGCGAGCGAGGCTCTCGTCGAGGCCCTCCGGGAAGTGGAGCAGCGGCGCGACGCGAAGTAGCAGAGGGACTTGCGGCGGAGCTCGGTACCTCGCCTCGCTGGAAGACGAACGGGACGGCGGCGGCCGGCGCTGGTTCATGAGCAGCAGAGAGCGAAGGTTAGAGGAGAACCAGAGAAAAAGGGGAGAAGGGGCGCGAGGAGACAGCGACCTGCTGGCTTCGGTCGGCGCGGACGAGGAGAAGGCAGGGCCTCGGGCGCGGGGCGGTAAGGACGGCCTGCTGGAGCATGCTTGGGGAGGAGCAGGGGCACGCGAGGAGCTGCTGTTGGTCATGGTCGTCGGCGGGGACGAGGCCTCGGGCAGGAGATCGGCGAGCTGTGCTGGTTCCTTGGCCAGGAGGAGGGAGGAATCGAAGGGAGCCATGGGAGGGCTCTGGTTGGGTGGATCGATGGATTGGTAGGTGGAGGCAGCGCTGTGGTTGGGCAGATTGGTGGATCGGGAGGGATCCCGAGGAAGGTGGAGGCTGGTCGGGGAAGGATCCTGAGGGAGTGGGTGGCGGCGCAATGAGGGGAATAGGGTTAGGCTAGGGTTGGACTGATATTTATATCAGATGAGTTTAGGTTAGGGGATATCACGACCCTACGATCGGAATCGGACGGCTGAGAAAAAAATAGGTAGGAAGTCCAAATAACAAAACGGAGATATTTTAGGGATGTTGGGGGATGATCCGGACCCAATGGTCATGACTGAGCAGTTCAGGTTCGGGACAGCTTCGGACGCGCACACGAGGGGTGTGTGCACTGTACAGAGAGACTCCGGTCTAGGCCAGAGGGCAAACGAAGAACAAGGTTGGTCTCGGAACGGTCAACGAAAGCAAGGGGGGACGCGGCAACTACGAGCGGATGCAAGTTTAAAAGAACAATGACGGCAACAAGTGTCGATGCAATGCAAAAGATGACATGATGAAATGCAACAAACAAATAAAACACACGGCGAACACGAAAAACAAGGAAGGCATCTGGAGCGTCGGTCTCGGGGCATTACACACAGGACGAGTCGCCAAGTGGGCCATTGAACTTGGGCCTCATGGCTTAAAATATGTGCCACGCACTGCTATTAAGTCTCAAGCACTGGTGGACTTCATTAACGATTGGACGGAGCTGCAGATGCCTGAAGAAAAGCCGGACAACACATATTGGACTATTCATTTTGATGGGTCTAGGCAATTGGAAGGCTCGGGGGCTGGAGTTGTCTTAGCTTCCCCTCGAGGTGACAAATTTTGTTATGTACTCCGGTTGATGTTTCCCTATACTAACAATGCAGCTGAGTATGAGGCCTTGCTCCATGGTCTTCGGATGGCTAAGGAGATGAACTTAAGCCGGGTAAGGTGCTTTGGTGATTCAGATTTGGTGGCTCAACAAGTACCAGGCAAGTGGGATTCCAAGGATCCTCTCATGGCGGCTTATCGCCGTGAAGTTGATGCCATTGCTGGACACTTCAAGGGTTACCAGGTGGAACACATTGATCACAGAAAGAACGAGGCGGCAAATGCTTTAAGCCGGCTGGGGTCTCAGCGTAAGCCGGTGCCACCTAACACTTTTTTGGATGTTCTGCATAACCCTTCTGTCAAATTGCCTACAGAGGAAGACTTGGCGGTTCCTGACCCGGAAGCACAATTGGTGGCGGCTCTTCACGTCATCCCAGATTGGACAGTGCCATATTTGGCTTACATGACCCGGGGCGAGTTGCCTGAAGACGAAACCTTGGCTAGGCAGATAACCCGGCGGTCTAAATCGATGACGATTGCCAATGGGGAGTTACATCATCACAGTGTCACTGGGGCATTTCAACGTTGTGTCTCTCCTGAGGAGGGTCAAGAAATTCTTCGTGAGATTCATGAAGGAGATTGTGGCCATCATGCCAGTTCAAAATCCCTTGTGGCCAAGGCTTTTCATCATGGATTTTATTGTCTGACGGCTCATGCCGACGCGGAAGTACTGGTTAGTAAATGTGACGGTTGTCAGAAGTTCTCGCGACGGGCTCACGTACCGGCTCAAGAATTGAGGGTGATTCCAATTACTTGGCCGTTTGCAGTCTGGGGACTTGACATGGTTGGGCCTTTCAAAAGGTCCAAAGATAAAAAGACCCACCTCTTGGTGGCGGTTGACAAATTCACAAAGTGGGTGGAGGCAGAGCCAGTCAGTAAGTGTGATGCAGCCACGGCGGTTCAATTCATGAAAAAGGTGATCTTTCGCTTTGGTTTTCCACACATCATCATAACTGACAATGGTACTAATCTGTCCAAGGGTGCCATAGAGGAATTCTATCAACATGAGCATATTCGGCTTGATGTTTCATCAGTAGATCACCCCCAATCCAATGGGCAAGCTGAAAGAGCCAATCAGGAAATCTTGAAAGGCATCAGGCCCTGGCTTATGGTTCCTTTGCAACAGACGCCGGGTTGTTGGGTAGAAGAGTTACCTTCTGTGATATGGAGCATCAATACTACCCCCAACAGGTCTACGGGTTACACGCCTTTCTTCATGGTTTACGGTGCAGAGGCGGTTCTACCTAGTGACATCCGTCATGACTCACCCCGCGTGGCGGCTTACGTTGAAGCTAATAATGAACAAGCCCGTCAGGATGCACTTGACCTGTTAGATGAGAAGCGCGACTTGGCAGTAGCCCGCTCGGCAATTTACCAACAGGACCTGCGCCGTTATCACAGCCGCCGAGTTAAGTCTAGAACCTTTCAAGAAGGTGACTTGGTGCTCCGGCTCATCCAGGATCAGTCTGATGCGCACAAGCTATCCCCACCTTGGGAAGGACCCTTTGTGGTCAGCAA
Source organism: Triticum aestivum (assembly GCF_018294505.1). Classification (NCBI taxonomy): domain Eukaryota; kingdom Viridiplantae; phylum Streptophyta; class Magnoliopsida; order Poales; family Poaceae; genus Triticum; species Triticum aestivum. The sequence goes on from NC_057814.1 coordinate 82,570,836, forward strand.
AAACTTGAACAATGGGTCATACTACCTTATCGATGTTCGAGAGCACAAAGACTCACGTAAGTCGGAGGAGGAGACCCGCCGGCCGTGGAATATCGCTCATCTTCGGCCTTACTACACTTGAGCCACCGGCTCTCATGATGTACATATTTTGACGATGTATATATTATGATAAGTAATAAAGCAGGACCTCTGTCCTTTTCATCCTCAATGATCATATGTCTTTGTTATTCTAATTATAAAACGGCCAATTGGGGGCTGATCGTATTCGAATCTAGCTTAACCCTCTCGGTCCGGCTCATGATCGTATTCGAATCTAGCCGTTAAACCTCATGACCACTAGGGGCTTCCTGTTCAAACATAGGTCGTATTCGAACCAAAGAGAACACAGCTGTCGGTACCCTTTTGATTGGCACACTGCCAAACCCACTAGGGGGCTTGTTGATCGTATTCGAATCATAGCTCAACCCCTTTGGGTCTGACGTTGATCGTATTCGAATCGGCGTCGTTAAAAATTCTCAAGGTCATTTGGGGGCTTCCTGTTCAAACATAGGTCGTATTCAAACCAAAGAGAACATAGCTGTCGGTACCCTCTTGATCGGCGCAACGCCAAAGCCACTGGGGGCTACATGATCGTATTCGAATCCTAGCTTAAACCCTTTGGAACGGTTTTCTGATCGTATTCGAATCAGAAGCCTCAAAATTTTGTCTATTTTGTCTAAAGTTTTTGCAAACAATCTTTTGAGTTTGTCTTGAGACTTTTTTGATCATATTTGAAGCGTCTAATGAGTGGCTTCTATTTAACCCAGCTTGACCTTGGTCAATAAGTCTCCAGCATATAACAGTCATCATATGTGTGGAAGTGTCGGCTTCACCAATATTGGGTTATCACCCTTACTGTTCGGATCACATAAACCGGCAGTACAAATCAAAGGATCACAGGTATGATACTATAATTGTGTTTCAAAGCTATAATTGATAACAGGCTTATCTATGACTCTTTTTCATGTTCCGGGTTTCATGTAAGATATATGACCCGCCCTGCGGTAAGCCGCCAAGGGTCTTGTGATTTATTTCTGTATGCAGGACAGTTTAAAAACTTTCTTAAGCATACACTACTGGAATTAGCTAATTTGCCGTCTGCCAAGTCTTTGCCGTCCGCTAGCTGACGGCAAAGAAGGTCTTTGCCGTCCGCTTGCAATAAACGGACGGCAAAGAGTAGGCAGATGGCAAAGAATGGTCTTTGCCATCTGCCTACTCTTTGCCGTCAGCTAGCAGACGGCAAAGAGGGTGGTGGTCCCCACTAACGAGCTGATTAAAAAAAACTTAACGTCCCCCTCTTTGCCGTCAGCTAGCGGACGGCAAAGAGGAAAAAAAGCTGATGGCAAAGGTTTGGCGGACGGCAAAGAACTAACCTACCTAACGGCGAGACCCACCCCGCCCTGGATCCATCTCTCTGTTTCTCTCCTCTCTCCTCCCCGAGCCACCACGCCGCCGCCCCGCCGCCCGCCGCCGCCCCCACCCCATGCCGCCACCCGCCGCCACCCTCACCAGCCGCCCCCACCACCTGCCACCGCTCCCGCCACCCGCCACCCGCCCCGCCACCCGCCGCCGCCCCCATCCCCTGCCGCCGCCGCCACCCGCTGCCGCCCCACCCCGTGTCGCTGCCCCGCCACCCCCCGCCACCCCCACCAGCCGCCCCCACCACCTGCCGCCGCCCCACCACCCGCCGCCACCCCCACCACCCGCCACCCGCCGCCGCCCCCACCCCATGCCGTCGCCCCACCACCCCTCCGCCCCGACGCCCCACCACCCCGGCGTCGCCGCCGCCACCGCCACCCGCCACCGCGGTCCGGTGAGTTCTTTTTTTATTTTTTTTGCTGTTTAATTGTTAGTGTTAGGTTTAGTGCTAGATATATATGTGTTAGTGTTAGATTTAGTGCATGGGTTCTAGATAATTAGTCATATAATTAAAAGAAGTAGAAAAAAGATGAAAAAAGAATAAGAAGAAAAGAAGAATATGTAGAAGGGGAAGAAGAAGAAGAAGAAGAAGAAGAAGAGGGGAGAAGAAGAAAGTGTAGGAGAAGAAGAGGAGGGGAGAAGAAGAAGAAAGTGTAGGAGAAGAAGAGGAGGGGAGAAGAAGAAGAAGAAAGTGTAGGTGTAGGAGAAGAAGAGGAGGGGAGAATAAGAAGAAGAAGAAGAAGAAAAGAAGAATATGTAGAAGGTGCTCTTTGGACCGCCACCCGCCGCCGCCCCCGCCACCAGCCACCCGCCGCCACCCCCACCACCCGCCGCCACCACCCGCCCACCCACCGCCTCTCGCCCCGTCGCCCCGACCACCCGCCGCCCCTTGCCCCGTCGCCCCACCGCCCGCCGCCGCCTCCTCGCCCTGCACCCCTCCCCTGCGGCGCCCCTTCCACGCCGGCCAGCCGCCCCCTCCCCTCCCCTGCGTGGCCGTCGCCGCCCCGTCCCGTCGCGGCCTCCCCCTCCACCGGGCCGCCGCGGGGCGGGGACGGCCGCCACGGTATTCAAATTTTTTATGTTGTACTTGATGCTGATACATAAGTGATATACATATTATTATTCATGTCGGTATTTTTTATGTTGTACTAATTTCGTTTACTCTTTGTCATGGCAGGTGTTGAAAGATGGTGGGCGCTGGTCGGGAGCGCTCCGAGGCCCCTTCTTCGTCGGCGCGTGGTGGGAGGTCTTCCATTCCACACGCACCTCTCCGCCGAGCGTTGCTGGACAGTTTGGCGACACCGCCGGGCCCTTCTTCATCGACAACGGTGCCCAGCAGGGGACGAGGTAAGGGAGGGAAGAAGAGAGGAGTTGGAGCACGTGGTCGCGGGAGAGGAGGTAGGGTGACTGCTAGGGCGCCTTCCTCGCCGCCACCCCCAGCTGTTTCACCCGAGCACGTGACTGCTAGGGTGGACTCGTCCGAGGAGGAGGCTACACGGACTTCGGTCCACGAGCCTCGGGTCGATGCGCCTTCGGCCCACGAGACCCCGGAGGAGCACACGTCTGGATGGGGTACCTGGCCGGATGAGCCTGAGGGGCCGAGTGGCCATGCTGATGATGGCGGGGAGCTGACTGATATTGTGGAGGAGGGGGCACCGTCTACCAGCGTGGTTGTACACGGCTCCCGTCCGTGCCGGCGACCCGCGAGCAGAGGTGGTTGATTTTCCCTGATGGGGAGAGGTAAGTGCATTTAATCCTTTTGTACCTTCTGCATTCACGTTTCTTCAAATATCTAATGCGTTGGCCTTGTCATGCTGTAGGGGTTGGGAATACCATCATAGTGTCCGCCGGCCCAACTCCGTCCTTGGAGTGCTTTGCTGGCAAAACTTCCCGGGGTTTGTCACGTTGCGTGGTGAGGGTCGGCTTCCAGAGCTTGGATTGATCTGGGAGCACTACTTGGCTGCCCCGGCCCCGCCGGGTGATATTATCGACGGTGTCTTGTGCAACACGAGGGCAGATGTGGTGATCAGAAAGTTCTGGGTAATTTCTCCTTTACACATTTAAAAATCTTCAACTAGCTAGTTATTAATTGTACTAATCAATATTATCTCATTTGATTGCAGACATTCTACAGGTATGAGGAGGGATACGAGGAGGAGGCGGCAAATGTTATCGAGAACGTCTACAAGTGCCTACTACAGAACTTACGGCACGAGGCTCGGGTGCAGGCTATTCGAGACTACTACGCCTTGCGTGGTATCAAGAAGCCCAAGCCGGCGTGCCGTGATAAGTTCCTGAGTAAGGAGCAGTACATGAAGGTAATTCTTAAGGCCTTGTACTTACTTCCTTCATTTAGTAATTCATAGCCATAGCGCTCAAGTTTCTATTTGCTAACTTAGGCGCCTCCGAGATGGTGTGCGGATCGGATGGATTGTTGGGAGGTGTTGGTCAATGAGTGGTGCTCAAAAGAATGGCTAGCCGTCCACAACACGGCCAAGGACAAACGTGCCCAAATGGAAGGTGCGCCACACCATCAAGGCAGCTCCAACTTATATCAGTTTGGGCAGAACTGGGTATGTGGTTTGCTTCATGATTCATGCAATTCATTCATCATGCTAGCTTGAGCCCTTTAATTACTAATTTACTTTGTTTCTCTCTTTCAGGCACGCTACAATAAGGCGGATAAGGTGCCAGAGGTGTACAACCTGTATGCCATGGCCCACACTGCCTCTTTCAAGATAGTCAAGGCATTCTCTCCGTCTGACCTCGATGATGCAAACAACTTCACCAACATCTCCTCCCACGACAAGCTCGTGAAATGTAGAGATGAGGGGAAGGCGAGGAAAGGGGAGGACTTTAACCCGAGCCAGGGTCCCATTGATCCAGAACTGGTGATGATATCTGGTGGCAGGAGGTCCCATGGCTCCATAGCCATTGGAGATGGACTTATCTGTTGTCCTAGCACTCTCCCGGAGATGAAGGCGCGCCAGTCGAGCTCCACTCCTGAGATAAGGCCTCGTGAATGGCCAGTCCAACTCACCATCAAGGTTAGTTATATGTACTCAGTTATCTTTCTCCATTACATTGTCTGTGCTTCCATCAATGATTACAAATGGTAACGAGGAGTGGTGTTGCAGGCTGCTATACAGAGTGAGAGAGATAGAACGGAGAAACTTTTGGCGGAGGCAGCGGAGAGGCAGCGGGAGTTGGAGGAGAGGACGACAACGATGTTGGAGGAGGAGAGGGCACGGAATGACATGCAGGCAAGGGCCATGTACGAGCTCCTTGTGGTAAGTTTCTGTAGGGGCAACGCAGCAGAAAACAAAAAATTTCTGACCTATGCACCAGCCCAGGACCACTATGGAGACTGCATACATGGTTTTGCGGACCACAATGGGTCGGCCCAGCTAAAGGCCCACAAGATTCTGCAGACCATAATGGGCCGGCCCAGCTAAAGGCCCAACATTCTCTGTCAAATCGGCCCGTCAACGGCCTGTCCTAAACTTGTCATCAACGCGGCCCATGGTCACTTCTGGCCCGTTAACAGTCCGCTAAGTAATTGGGCCGAATTACGGCCTGGTGTATTTCCGGCCTGTTAAAGGTCCGGCTTCATTTGGGCCCATTTACAGGCCATCAAAACTTTCGGCCCATAAACGACCGTGAAGGATTTGGGTCATATTCGGCCATGTCTGACATTCGGCCTGTTAGAGGCTCACTATAGCTTTGGGCCACTTTCGGCCTGTTGTCATTTTCGGCCTGTTAACGCCGAACGTAAACCATGGGCCATATGTGGCCCAACGTCATATCGGGCCCATTAACAGCCCATATAAAAATGACGATAATCTAGCCCGACTGAAGTTCCGGCCTGTTAAAGGCCCGTGTATTAGGTCGGCGCATTTACAGCCCGTCCGAATTTCGACCTGTCAAAGATCTGCATTGTAAATGGGCCACCATTTCGGCCTGTTAAGTCCAGTGGGTTATTTGGCACAATCAGGGCCCAATCTCACTTTCGGTCTATTAAAGGCCCATGTTTTTTATGGGCTCGAGATATTTACACCTGTAAACGGCCTATTTTTACTGAGGGCCCAAATTATGTTTAGGCCTGTTAAAGGCCCACTATGGGCACATGCCTACCAGAAAAATATGAAAGCTTATGTTGATTTAGGACCAGATATTTTTAGTGGGCTACATGCCAATTTCGGCCCGTAATCGTTTTTAGCCCAATTGGAATGGGCCCGATGAGTGTTGGCATGTTGGGCTCCTACGAAGCTTTCGGCCGAATACATTACTAAGATAAACCTACACTATACAAAAATAGCGTCGTAATTACTGCAGCCTGAGGCAGCATCATAAATGTTGTATCACAACAAAATAAATTCCAACCATACAACAAAAGGCCTGTTGGCATAAAGTTTACAGTCCTTCTAGATAAAAGCACCATCAGATGTATAGAAGCACAGATCATTTGACCTGAGTGATGTTTCAGGCTGTAGAATCTGATGGAGCAGCACGATCTCCACCTTTTTTCCGCCATTGCTCTTGAACAACGAAGCGAATGTCTGATAGTCTAGTTTCAAAACCATTCATATCTTGACGACATTTCTCAACCACTATTCTTGTTTCTGAAACAACGTCCATTAGGGATTGGACTTGTGTCTGGAGCACAGATATATCACTCTATCTAGCAGGAAGATTTTGTTCAGTAGGCGATTTGGACGAGGTTACCTTGACAACCAACCCAGAATTACGCAGGAAGGTGCTTTTTGCACTGTTAGTGGAGAGATACTGGCGCACTGCAGCAAGAGGTGACATTGTGCCTGTAGTAGCCTCGTCACCTTCAGGTGGTTGTGGTTGTTCAATCATTTGTTCCATAGCTTCCTGAAAGTTTGAACTTGTACATTAGTGTACCAGATAAGTTACTAATGAGACAAAAACAAACAAAGTAGGTTAAACGTTTATACATAACTTATTTTGGTGAACTACTGTAATACATTAGCATGTATTGTAGTGCCAACTACATAATAAAATCACTTTTGGAACATATGTCCATGTAGCATGCCAATTGTATTGTCTATTTCCTCACATTCGTTGACATCTAAGGATAAAGAGACATGGTTTAAAGTAGGATGAACATAGTATGACATCATTCATATCATGGGCAAACAGATATAAAACAAACAGGCTATTTTATCATTGTGTGCGCACGTGAACATAACAACTAGATTACAGATCAAGACCAAAAGAATATCCTTCATCTCTTTTAAACCATGTAAGGTGAAATGATACATTAAGACAACTGTGAATAAAAGTGAACAGAGTAACTGACATTGGCTGCAAACCAAGTAGTTAAATGAACACATCACAGTACCAATCAGTTCAAGGCAGGAGGAGTAAGGACTTACAACAGCGGCTTGAACTGGTGTGCGCATGCCCTTCATCTTGCTGGTGTGGCAATCCTTGAAGATTTGCACTGCATTCGGTTCAGGTTCTTTTTGGTCCGCACGGGCTTTCCTCTGTATTTGGAACAAGTCAATATAGATACGATAATATGGCACAAAAAAAGAAGGAAGTAGCAGCTATTTACAAGAGCCTCGCAGTGTGCAAGATAGCTACGAGATCCTGTTGTCTGTTGGAATTTCACTTTAGAACGGTTGGTTTTGTTCTTCAAACAGTTAGCCTAGAAGAAGATACACTTGAAAGGCACATACATAAATACAAGTTCAATATGTGGTCTGATCAAATACATATAGCCTACCTGATACTTTGGATCAGACCAGTGTTTAACGAGGGTTGTCCAGTCTTCATCTGTAATATATTTCACTGGAGATGTTTGGGCGATTTCATTGTTAGCCTTGCCTTCAAAGTGAGATTTTCTAAGGTGGTACCGATAATGTCGCAGAGCAGACTGAAAAACATGAGTGCATGCTTGTTTAGTTGCATCATCTTTCGGATCCAACTTGAACCTCATCTGTTGAAAAAAATGCGAGTCTTATTAGGAGGAAGCTAGAAAGTATGGGACGGAGCAAGACAATATTACTAATTGCGATGAATAACATTACTTACGGATAAATGGTCAAGGAAGGTGTTAAACTGGGTATTGTCTTTCTCATTCCTGTACTGGATCCACGTTGGGAGGATACGTGCATGACACCTAACGGCAACGGCTGCCTCTGATACTAACTTGGCTGACTCTGTAGCATCACATGGCCTTTTTAAACCTACCTCAAAATGGATCTCCATTCTTCCTCCTTTAGATTTTGTTAATCTGTCAAGCATTATCCCTGATGTCTGTTTCCGCTTGCGCCGTGGTGCTAGTTCAACAACGAATATGGAAAGTGTTAGTGTACATCAAACTGTGAGAGTACATATAAAGGAGCATGCAACTGCAACTTGACTCGGTCAGGTACCATCTTGGTGTTGATGCTCATGAGGTTCATCTGATCTTGCCAAGTCCTGTTGTGTCAGCAGTGCTTCGGAAGTAGTGTTAGGTGTGAAGGCAGCTTGGGAACTGGCCAGTTCCGGCGCAAACGAATGAGTAACTGGTTGAGATGCTGGTACAGTTGAAGCGGATGCTGCAGCTGGTGGAGCAGGTGATACTGTGTTTGTAGATTTAGCCGGTGGACTTGGACCTTCTACTGCACTATAAGTACCAGCAGAATCTCGACGGTAGAACCTTTTCCGTTTCACCCGACGAGTAACAACACTCCCTACTATATTATTTTCCTTGCTCTTTTTTGACTTTGCCATGTCAAGCTGTACCCACAACACAAAAGAATAAAATCACTCTTCAGAACTCATTGATGCATGATACAGACAAGCAATACTTTGATGTAAGACAACTGTATGAGGATGGAATATGTAAGAAAAACAGGATGGCATGACATATTCACAGCTACGATGTGCAAACTAAGCAGAAGGATTTTCAAGAAAATAGAAGTAATGCAAGCTAGACACCATATGAAAGATGCAACCAATATTACTCTGCCAAGTTAAAAGTGTCTTGTCATAAGTGGCAATTCGAAAAATTAGAAGCAGTACAACGTAGAAATCAATGCAAGATGCAACCACTATCAAACTGCCATGTTAAAAGCGTCCAATCATGAGTGACTGATGCGGGATACACAACAGCAGTACTTTGATGTAAGAACATGGTATGATAGATAGATGCAGTGTATTCTAGACACAGAAAGCCATGTCATATGCACATGTATAACGTATAAACTCAGCAGGTGCAATTTAATCAAAATAGAAGAAATACAGGCTAGACAACATATGCAACATGAAACCAATTATCACACTGTCAACTTAGAGCAAGCACCTGCGATGGTGGAGTACGGGAGATGAACTCATCATGTAGACTTGGGACTTCAACTTCATTAGCAGTAGCAGTGGCAAATCTAGAGAGTCTCTGTTTGCGTCGGTGCGGAGGACCACCAACATCCCCTAACTTACTCTTTTCCTTCCTATTTTCTAATATTGCCTTATGAAGTCAAAACCACAAGAAGATGAATAAAATTAGCTCTGCATAACTGGTTGATGCATGATATAGACGAACACTACTTTGATGTAAGGCAAGCACAGGATAGGAGGATGGAATATATACAAAAAAAGACAGCGTTTCATATTCACACGTACGATAGGAGGATGGAATATGTATGAAAAAACAGTAAGCGGAAGGCATTTCAACAAAATTAGAAGAAATGAAAGCTAGGCACCATATGAACATGCAACCAATATCACTCTATCAGGTAAGAAGTGTCTCGTCGTAAGTGCCATTTCAAGAAATTAGAAGCAGTACAAGCTAGAAGACAGTGCAAGATGCAACCTACATCACAGTCCCAAGTTAAATGTGTCTTATGGGTAAGTGATCGTTGCAGGTATAAGTTGTAAGCTACGCAGATGCAATTCAACATAATCAGAAGCAATACAAACTAGACATCATACGGAAAACGCAACCACGTATAACAGTTCCAAGTAAGAGCAAGCACCTGTGATGGTGGAGTAGGGGAGACGTGCTCATCATGTACACGTATGTTCTAGAAACAGGAACACGTGTCATATTCACAGGCATTATGTGTAAAGTAAGCAGATGCAATTCAAGTTAGAAGCAATACAAGCTAGACATCATACGCAACATGCAACCACATATAATAGTGTCAAGTTAGAGCAAGCACCTGTGATGGTGGAGTAGGGGAGATGTGCTCATCATCTACACAGCTACGTTGACTGTCCAGCCTTGTGTTGTCTTGCGAATCTTGTTGGGAGGATGGCGGAGTTGAATCTGTAGAGACCCCCTGTTTGAGTTGCTCCGAAGGACCACCATCATCCACTGCCGGACTAATTTCCTTCAGCTGTAATGATTTTGCATTGTGAAGTCAAACCGATAAGAAAAAGGAATAAAATTCGCTCTTCAGAACTCATTCATGCATGATACTGACGAACACTACTCGGATGAAAGGCAAACACATGATGCGAGGATGGAATATGTATGAAAAACAGGATGGTGTGACATATTCACACCTATGATGTGGTAACTAAGCAGAAGGCATTTCAACAAATTAGAAGCACTGCAAGCTAGACACAATATGAAAGATGCAACCAATATCACTCTGCCAAGTTCAAACTGTATGGCGTTTCAACAAATTAGAAGCAGTACATGCTAGAAATCATATGCAAGACACAACCAATATCACAGTGGCGACTTAAAGGTGCCTTATCATAAGTGACTGATGCGGGATATGCAAGAATAGTAGTCTGATGTAGAAACATGAACACATGTCATATTCACAGGCATTATGTGTAAAGTAAGCAGATGCAATTCAACAAAGTTAGAAGCAATACAAGCTAGACATCGTACGCAACATGCAACCACATATAATAGTGCCAAGTTAGAGCAAGCACCTGTGATGGTGGAGTAGGGGAGATGTGCTCATCATCTACACCGCTACGTTGACTGTCTAGCCTTGCGTTGTCTTGCGAATCTTGTTGGGAGGATGGCGGAGTAGAATCTGTAGAGAACCTCCGTTTCAGTTGCTCGAAAGGACCACCATCATCCAATGCCTTGCCAATTTCCTTCAGCTTTATTGATTTTGGATTGTGAGGTCATACCGACAAGAAAAAGGAATATCATTCGCTCTTCAGAACTCATTCATGCATGATACTGATGAACACTACTCTGATGAAAGGCAAAGTCATGATACGAGGATGGAATATGTATGAAAAAATGGACGGCTTGACATATTCACACCTATGATGTGGTAACTAAGCAGAAGGCACTTCAACAAATTAGAAACACTGCAAGACACCATATGGAAGGTGCAATCAATATCACTCTGCCAAGTTAAAACTGTCCCGTCATAGGTGGCGTTCATCAAACTAGAAGCAATACATGCTAGAAATCATATTCAAGACGCAAACCAATATCACACTGCCAACTTAAAGGTGTCCCATCATAAGTGACTGATGCAGGATACACAAGAAGAGTAGTTTCATGTAAGAACATGGTGTGATAGACAGATATAGTATGTACCAAAAACAGGAAAGCGTGTCATATTCACATGTATCATGTGTAAGCTAAGCAGATGTAGTTTACACTAATTAGGAGCAATACGAGCTAGACACCATATGCAACATGCAACCAGATATCACACTGCCAAGTTAGAGCAAGCACCTTAGATGGTGGAGTAGGGGAGCGGAGACTTGGACCTTGTAATGCACTATCAATACAAGGAGAATCGGTACAGATGCTCCGTTTACGTTGCTGCAGAGGACCACCATCATCGCCTTCCTTACTCTTTTCCTTCCTCTTTCTTGATTTTGCCTTGTCAAGTCAAACCCACAAGAAAAAGGAATAAAATTTGCTCTTCAGAACTCATTGATGCATGATACCGACGAACACTACTTTCATGTAAGGCAGCTGCATGATAGAAGGATGGAATATGTATGAAAAACAGGATGGCGTGACATATTGACATGTATGATGTATAAAGTGTAAACTAAGCACAAGGTGCTTGAACTTGTTAGAATCGATGCAAGCTAGAAACCATATGAAAGATGAAACAAATATCACTCTGCCAAATTAAAAGGGTGCCCTAACAAATGTATTTGACCAAATTAGAAGCAATACATGGCAACAGGCTAGAAATAATATGCAATATGCAACGAATAAAGGTGACTCATCATAAGTGATTGATGCAGGATACAGAAGAGAGGTAGTTTCATGTAAGAACAAGGTTAACACATAGATGTAGTGTGTACCAAAAATAGGAAGGCATGTCATATTCACAAGTATAGTGTGTAAACTAAGCAGATGCAATTTACCCTAATTAGAAGCATTACAAGCTAGACACCGTATGCAACATGCAACCACATATCACACTGCGAAGTTAGAGCAAGCACCTGTGATGGTGGTGTAGGGGAAGTGCGGTCTTCAGGTACAGAGCTACGTTCAATATCTTCATTTAGGCTTGTTGTTTCTTGAGAATCATGTGGAGAGGATGAAATTGCATTCTTTATAAGAGTATTGTGTCTCATATTAACCCAGGCGCGTGACTGTCTCATCATAAGCGATAGACGCAGGATACACAAGAACAGTAGTTTGATGTAAGAACATGGTGTGATAGGCAGATGTAGTATGTACCAAAAACAGGAAGGTGTGTCATATTCACATGTATAATATGTAAGCTAAGGAGATGCAATTTAACAAATTAGGAGCATTGATGAGGGATACACAAGAAAAGTAGTTTGATGTAAAAACATGGTTAATAGAAAGACGTAGTATGTACCAAAAACAGGAAGGCATGTCATATTCACAGGTATAATGTGTTAACTAAGCAGATGCAATTTACCCTAATTAGAAGCATTACAAGGTAGACACCATATGCAACATGCAACCACATATCACACTGCCAAGTAAGAGCAAGCACCTGCGATGGTGGTGTGGGGGAATTGCGGTGATCAACTAGAGAGCTACGTTGACTATCTTCATTTAGCCTTGCTGTTTCTTGAGAATCATGTGGGGAGGATGACACTGCACTCTTTAAACGAGTAGCGCGTCTCACAGTAACCCACTCGGGTGACTGTCTCATCATAAGTGATTGACGAGGGATACAAAAGAGCATTAGTTTGATGTACGAACATGGTTAATAGACATATGTAGTATGTATCAAAAACAGGAAGGCATGTCATTATCAAAGGTATAATGTGTAAAGTAAGCAGATGCAATTTAACCAAATTGGAAGCAATACAAGCTAGACACCATATGCAACATGCAACCACATTTGACAGTGCGAAGCAAGCACCTGGGATGGTTGTTTGTGGCAATTGAGATCATCAACTACAGAGCTACGTTTACTGTCTCCAACTGCTGACACTGCACCCATTAGAGCGCTGAAACGCTTAGTGCTTATCTTCGAATTACACTGGAGCGACTTCTGTCTTTTCTTTTCTTTTCTGCATTCATCAACACTGCGTCAGAGTCTGAAATACCCATGCATAAAAAAACAATAGTGTGAGTATGGGTGAAGTGTGTGCACAATTAGTACCGTGTAAAGATAGTAGATAGCAGGTCGGTGAGAAATAAATGACGGGAGACATATGATAGCTCTACAACATGCATGGCACACTAAATTACTACAGGATTCTATGAAAATAACAGTCGACTGAAAGCAAATAGGTCAGTCCATTTTTTCTGCACCGTCCGATGTACAAAAAACGGGCAGATCACCTTCATCTACCTCCAGCCAGTCAGTGTTGACGATCTTCCTCGAAACGCCAGCGACCACCGGCCCAGTATTCCTCCCCTGCCTACGCCCTCCCCTCGACCTCACCGCACCGCCGTGCTTGGCACCGCCCCCCCCCCCGGCCATCCATTAAAGCCCCGCCGACCTCCAGATCGGGCGCAAGCAGCTCCTGCGCCCCACACCCCTATGATCGACACCGATGCGCCGCTTCCCCGGGGAACAGGCGGACTAGGTGCTCCGCGCGCCTAAGTGGGTGCTGCTTCTTTTAATTGCAGTTCGACTGACCCTGAATTGAAATCCAGGTGGGCTACTGACCTCTAGCAAAGGTGAAATAGTAAAAGGGAGGAAACCTTGTGCATTTAGTATCACGAAGAAGATGCAGTAAGACGCGCTCAACTAGTTTCTTTCGTGGGATGAATACGGTGTGAGCGGAGACGTAAGATTTGCACGAATAAGGGAAGAGGAGTACCTCTTTCTGCTGGCAGTGCTGTGTCCTCCTTCTGTTTTTCCGACGATCTTCTTGTTGTTCGCCGGAAACCAGAAGTTGTGGAGGACGGTGCAGCCTTGGACGAACCCATGGCCAAGTTGTTGAGTGTGGTGCGGTGGCCGTCTGTCGGCGGCGGGGAAGCTGATCCGAGGCGGCGAACGACGGCGTAGCGGGAACAGCTCCGGTGCGGTGGACAGTTGCGACAGTGGAGCCGCAGCAGTGAGGCACGGGACGGCGTGGTCGGAGTGGTTCTGGTACGGCGCACGTCGGCGTCGGCGTCGTGGAGGCCGCTCTGCCTCGGCTTCAGCTGCTAAGTCCTTGAGGGCGTTGCAGTTGCGGTTGCGTTGGACGACGACGTCGGGGTACCGGCTCCGGCGTGATGGAGGAGTGTCACGACCGGTTTTTCAATAAAATAATTATTGAGAAACCAATCCCTGTTACGGACCAGCGAGGAAGAATTCCTTCTCGCTGATAGACAATACATTGGTCACAGAAGAAAAATACCAGGAGTACTAAATATAATACAAGGTTGAGCAGAGACTGCCCAACGATTTATTACATGCACGCCGATAAAACAATACGGCGGATAGGGTGGCAAACTACTAACTCATGATAATAACGATGGTGGAGGTATCACCGCGGGGCGAGTGATATGACTCCAGAAGACTACAGTTCTTCGAGCGTCGGAGTGAGGCTCGAGAAGACTTATTGCGGGTGGCGGAAGCGTAAACAAAGCAAGTGACCAAAATCCGGGAACGGGCAGGACTGACTGGGACTCCTCTAGGCATCGGACGCGCTATCGAACTCTTCATCCAAGAGGTCACCTTCGTCAACATCTGGCCAAATCAACAAGCCAGGTGAGTACTATGAAAGTACTCGCAAGACAGTTCGGACAAAAGGTATAACAAATGCGAACATGAAATACATGAATAAGTTAACCAGTACGATCAGACATAGAGGTAATAAATACTGGGTGCCAAGCGAGTGTCCGAAAGACTCCTCGATCGGAAAATGCGGAATAATAATAATGGTGCTAAACGAGTGTCTGAAAGACTCCTCGAGCGGAAAATGCGGAATAATAATACTGGTGCCAAACGAGTGTCTGAAAGACTCCTCGAGCGGAAAATGCGGAATAATAATACTGGTGCCAAACGAGTGTCTGAAAGACTCCTCGAGCGGAAAATGCAGAATAATAATGCCACAGTCGGGCGTCGAGGCGACACCACATAAAGGGCTTATAACAAAAAAATAAAGACAGTGCTTGCCACAGTCGGACGTCTGAGCGACATCGCATAAAGGGCTTATATATAATGTACAAAAAATAAAAAAACACGCCACAGTCGGACGTCTGAGCGACGTCACGAAAAGGGCTTGTATCACAGCTCAATAATACAATAGTTTGAGGACATAATTTATCACGAGCATGAAACAAATATAGGGTTAGTCCATCCACAGGAATAACAATAAAACTGAATTTTTCCATTTGAGCTGGTTCACCGGGGACAAATTTTCCACGCGGATAGATATAGATATAATGCTTTCATTTGATCATGGATACGATGATATGGAAAGAATTGACTATGCAGAGTTTGTACTTAACCACAGCCAACGGATTTCAGTAGTCACGAGGACTAGTTCCGTCTGCGGTGTTTTGGGAGAAACACGTCTAACCAGTACACACCCAATTTAACCATCCGAAGCCAGGGATCACCCTCGGCATCGTTCAAGAAAAACCTTGAGACGGGGAGGCTACAACCTCGCGTAGCATGGGATCAAATTTCTATACGCGCGCTATAAGGGGGTGCCCCCCCCTCTCGGTCCCAACCGGAAACACCCATGCCCCCTGACCGGATGGCTGGCTTTAATCCTGGGCCAAGGTACCATCATCCCGGCCTCTCTGTTTGGTGTGTACACGGAAAGAGGTTACCAACTTACTAAACCGCATCCCTGGCAATGAGACATGTGGTAGCACGGAAAGGGGAAAGAACGGTAACGCGGCTCCAACCACGTTAACGTCCGAGAAAGTCGGATGACGCAAGGCTGGCATGCTACAACAGTACCACCTTGCTGCCCTTCATGTCACCACATGATAAGGCCATCTCTCATCAGAGATCATCACAACTTTGGAACATGCAGAAAAGAAACGATAACGTGGCTCCAACCACGTTAACGTCGGAAAAGTCGGATGACGCAAGGCTGGTATGCTACAACAGTACCACCTTGCTGCCCTTCATGTCACCACATGCTTAGGCCATCTCTCATCAGAGATCATCACAACTTTGGAACGACCGGGTAGTTGCCTCACAAGCAACAGGGTATTCACCGACACTCATATGCCACGCACCAACTTTCACGCAAACATGCAAAACACCTGTCATATCAAATGTTCAAACATGCTTGCCTGGTTCGGAGAAGTCGGAGTCTAGCTCGGCGAAGTTCGCGGCTCCGTTACCTCTCCCGGAACCTACGGCAATCACGAAACGGGTACTAACGTGAAAACCAACACATGCACAGAAACTTTGCCAAATATTTTTCAAATAAATCCCATAAAAAACTAGACAAAATTTTAAGAATGTCAGAAAAAGAATCACTCAAAAATACCTTTTTATGGAAATGTTATAAAGGTTTCTGTCCAGGGACCTTTCTGTAATGAAACAGAAAAGTTCCAGGGTTTTAACTGAGAAAACAGAAAACGGTTCGTTTGAAAATGCGCAAGCACAATAGAGAAAGCGTATTTTGCCCGAAGGCGCCAACAGAAAACGGTTCGGTGAAAATAAAACAGAGGCTGACACGCGGGGCCCGCATGTCAGGTTTGAAAGCTCGCCGACGCCCGAAGACGGCGGTGGACGCCGGCGTCGAACCACGGCGAGTTAGGAGAAACGGAGGGTACCAAGAGCTTCAGTGTCTTCTTCCGCGTCGGTGGGTGGTGGACTCGTCCAACGGGGAGCACCACGTCGACGGCGACACTATCTCCGGCGGACGGCGGTTCGGGTGAGGTTGGGGAACTCCGGTGGAGGGCTACAAGCTTCAAATTGAAGTGCGGGTCAGAACGAGAGGTGCATGGTGAAGCTACTGGCAAGAGAATGGAGGCGGAGGAGCACACACGGGGGCGAATCGGGCTGGATCCCGTGGCGGGTCGCGGCGGCCGGAGTCGAGGAAGGAGACCTCCTCGGGGCTCTTCCAGTGGCTAGGCGTGCTCTAGGGGAAGTGCAGGGCTGGTGGGTGCTTGAGTTGAAGCTCGGGGCCTCTATTTATAGGCAGATCGACGGGGTGGCCGTGAACGGAGAACCTCCGGCGAGCGATTACGGCGGAGCAGTGGATTGGAAGGAGGTTTGAGCGGTCGGGCAGCATCAGTGGGGATTACTGGAGCTGTTCCACCGCTAAACGGAGCTGGCCCTGGCGTAATGGCGTCTGCCCATGGTGAGGTGACCGCACGGGCTCAACGGCGGCAGAGAGCGTGCTCCGCGCCCTGCGGTTCACGACGAGAGCGGCAGCGCATTCGGGGGAGTGGACGGCCACGCGGCGGGCTCCGGTGGTTTGGGCGGCGCTGGGTGGAGTCGTCGGCGCCGTGTCTCCCGCTGGCGTCCGCAAAGCCGCCGCCGGCGTCGGTCACGGGGCGGCGCACCTTCTGCTGCTCGTCGCCGACGCCCGCAAGGTGCCAGGCGCTCGTGCGGCGCAGGAACAAGAGGGCGAGGACGAGGAGCAAGGCGACGCGAGGGTACTGGCGAGATTGATGCCCAACTCTGAAGAAAACGACAGTGAGCACTGCAGTGTTCTCTGAACTTACTGAAACTTGACAGAGACAGTGCACTGCAGGTGTTCGACAGTAGGTTTTGGTAAAGAGATGAATTTTGCTGGAGCTGTAACTTGGTGAGGTGACCACTCAATGCACCCAGAGGCTGCATGAATTTACTTGGAATTTTTGGAGAAGGTTTTGAATGAATTTCACCAAATTTGGCAAATCTGGTCCAAACTTGCAGCAGATGTAGTTTGAAAATTTTGAACTGGAGGCCAGAGGATCTTCATGGTTCTAGGTTGAGGGTTCAAAGGACTAGGAGGGGAAAAAGGTTTGGTGGCAAAAATCAAAACAGAAAAAGGAGTTCCTTTGTAAATCTCCAAGTGCTATAAGAGAAGACAGAAATTTATTTGAATAGAGTTTGAATGGAAATGATCACATGGGGAGGTTCAACTTGCTGGATTTGATGCCAATCATGATCCAAAGGTGAGGGAAAGGTTAGGAGAGAGGATTTGCACTAATTCCATGGCAAGAAGGAATAGTTGAAAGTGGCAAAGGACTTTCCAAAAGCCATAGTGCATTCTCAAAAAGATTTTCAAAGGTTATTTTCCTCAACTTAAAAACATTTTGTCTTGGGTCCAAATGAAAAGTAAGGACTCCCAAGGCCAAAGGCAGATCTTGGGTGAACCCAAATAAAACTTTTGCCATAAGGAAAGTATATGAGAGAGAGAGTTCTCTTGAAGAAAAATTTTAAAACACTCCCCTCAAGTCAAATAAAACCTTTTGAAAAATCCAAATAAAACTTGGGTGTCACAACACCTACCCCCTTAGGAAAAATCTCATCCTCGAGATTTCTGCTGATCCTCAAATAGATATGGATACTCTGTTCGGAGGAAATCTTCCCTTTCCCATGTGGCTTCATCCTCAGTGTGGTTGCTCCACTGGACCCTGAAGAACTTTGTTGTTTTCTGACGGGTCCTCCGTTCAGACTCTTCTAAAATCTTTACTGGCCTTTCCCTGTAGGTGAGATATGGTTGCATATCAATGTCCTCATGAGGTACATGTTTCTTCGGGTTACTCACACATTTCCTCAACTATGAGACGTGGAATACGTCATGGACGTCTGACAGCTCCTTGGGTAGGTCTAGTTGGTAGGCTACCGTGCCTCTTCGTGCCTTCACACAAAATGGCCCAATAAATCTTGGGGCTAGTTTCCCCTTTATTTTGAACCGTTGCAGACCCCTCATAGGAGATACTCGGAGGTATACGGAATCACCAGGTTCAAAGCTGACCTCACGATGCTTCTGATCATAGTAGCTCTTTTGTCGGCTCTGTGCTGTCTTGAGTCTGTCCCTGATTTGTTTAACTTTTTCCTCGGCCTCCTTAAGCATATCTGGGCCGAAGATACGGCTGTCACCTGTTTCTGACCAATTCAATGGGGTACGACACCTCCGTCCGTACAATGCTTCAAAGGGTGCCATTTGCAAGCTGGCTTGGTAACTGTTGTTGTACGCAAATTCGGCATACGGCAAACTCTCTTCCCAACTGGATCCATAGGTGAGCACACAGGCTCTTAGCATATCCTCTAGGATTTGGTTTACACGTTCTGTTTGTCCATCTGTCTGAGGGTGGTATGCTGTACTGAAAGCCAGTTGTGTGCCCAGAGCTTGTTGTAGGTGTTCCCAAAATTTGGAGACGAATTGGGTGCCTCGGTCTGATATTATAGTCTTCGGGACTCCATGCAAGCAAACTATACGAGATAGATAGAGCTTTGCCAGTCTTTGAGTGGAGTAGGTAGTCTTCACGGGAATGAAATGAGCAACCTTGGTTAGTCGGTCTGTGATGACCCATATGGCGTCATTTCCGCGTTGTGATCGGGGTAATCCGACAATGAAGTTCATTCCTATTTCATCCCATTTCCACTCCGGTATTCTGTTTGGCTGGAGTAGCCCTGCTGGCTTTTGATGCTCGGCCTTGATACGCTGACATGAATCGCAACAAGCAATAAATGTGGCTATATCTCTTTTCATACCGTGCCACCAAAATCTTTCCTGGATGTCCTTGTACATTTTGGTTCCTCCAGGATGGATCGAATATGGAGCGGTGTGGCTTTCCGTCAAGATCTGTTGCTTGAGTTCCTCAATGTTAGGTACGCAAAGTCTGTCTCGGTACCACAATGTTCCTTCACTGTCTGTGACGAACTCTGAAGTCTTGCTAGTATTCATTTTCTTCTTTATGCCTTCGATGCTGGGATGTCCCTGTTGGGCCTTCTTAATTCGTTCCATCAAGGTGGGTTGTATCTCTAGGTTCGATACGGTGCCCTCGGAGACTAACATCATGTTGAGCCTAGCGAACTCTCGCTGAAACTCAGGCCTCAAGTTTTGCTGACCGTCACTGTCTGGGCTGGGGTTTCGGCTAAGGGCATCGGCCACTACATTTGCTTTTCCTGGGTGGTAGTGGATGCCGACGTCATAGTCTTTGACCAGTTCCAACCAGCGTCGTTGGCGTAAATTCAGCTCTGACTGTGTGAAGATATATTTGAGGCTCTTATGGTCCGTATATATTTCACAACGATTTCCCAACAGAAAGTGCCTCCACTCCTTGAGTGCATGTATGACTGCTGCTAGCTCCAAGTCATGTGTTGGGTAATTTTCCTCATGTTTTCGCAGTTGCCTGGAGGCATATGCGACCACCTTGCCATCCTGCATTAGTACACATCCGAGACCTTTTCGGGACGCGTCACAATATACTTCAAAACTCTTGTGTATGTCTGGCACAGTTAAGACTGGTGCGGTTGTCAGCTTCTTCTTGAGTTCTTGGAAGCTCTGCTCACATGCTTCCGTCCATACGAATTTCTTGTCCTTCTTGAGTAGTTGGGTCATAGGTTTTGCCACGGTGGAGAATCCTTCAATAAATCTCCTGTAATATCCGGCCATTCCTAGGAAACTCCGCACATCTGTGACGTTGGCGGGTGGTTTCCAGTCCAGTATGGCTTTGACCTTTTCTGGGTCTACGGCTACGCCTTCTTGGTTCAGTATATGGCCTAAGAAACCAACTTGTCTTAGCCAAAATTCGCATTTGCTAAACTTGGCGTACACTGATGTTTCCTCAATTCTCCCAAAACCATTCTGAGGTGCTCAGCGTGCTCTTCGGGTGTCCTTGAGTAAACCAGAATATCGTCAATGAATACCACCACAAATTAGTCCATGAATTTCATGAACACTTTGTTCATGAGGTGGACGAAATATGCGGGCGCGTTTGTTAGACCAAAAGGCATCACTGTGAACTCGTATAACCCATATCTGGAAGTGAATGCTGTCTTGGGGATATCCTCTGTTCGTACCTTCAGTTGATGGTATCCTGATCTCAAATCAATCTTTGAAAATACTTTAGCTTGTGCGAGCTGGTCAAACAAATCATTTATCCGTGGCATCGGGTATTTGTTTTTGATGGTGACCATATTGAGGGCTCGATAGTCTATGCACAGTCTCAGTGTCCCATCCTTCTTCTTGGCGAACAATACGGGCGAACCCCATGGTGAGGAGCTGGCTCGTATAAACCCCTTGTCCAATAATTCCTTTATCTGCTTCTTCAACTCCACCAATTCTGAGGGTGCCATTCTATACGGCTTCTTATAAATGGGAGCAGTGCCAGGTGCTAGTTCAATGCTGAATTCGATCTCTCGGTCTGGTGGCATACCTGGTAGTTCTTCCGGGAACACATCAGGGAACTCGCATACCACTGGAACTTTTCTCAGTTCTGCAATGTCCATTTTGTTCAGTTTTGGTTTCTGTGACCGTGGCCTTTCTTGAGCGGAGACTCTTATTGTCTTGCCGTGATGGTGTGTGAGAATCACTGTCCGATTGAAGCAGTCAATGAATCCTTTGTTGGTGGTCAACCAGTCCATCCCTAAAATGTCCAGTCCTTTACTTTCCAACACGATGAGATTTGCGTGGAATTGTAGTCCTTCGAACTCAATGACCACTCCTTGGCAGTAACCTTGGGCGGTTTGCTTATTTCCCGGGGACTTGATGATCATAGACTTTTCTAAGGGGAGTATCGGAAAACCATGTTGCGAAACAAAACTCTTCGAAACGAACGAATGGGAAGCTCCAGAATCAAACAAAACCGTGGCAGGTATTGTGTTGACAGGAAACGTACCGAGCACGATGTCTGGGGCATTCTGCGCTTCTTCCCTGGTCACATGGTTCAAGTGGCCCTTCCTGTGGTTGTTGTTGGGATTGAAGTTGTTGCGCTTGGGGGCGGGATTGTTTCCACCATTGTTCGGCTTGGGTGCCGAGTCTCTTGGCTTCGGGCACTGTTTAGCATAATGCCCTTGCTGACCACAAGCATAGCAGGTGACCCCTGGACGGTATGTGAACTCTTTGTCCCTGGCATGAAACTGTCCGACGGGCCTTGGCTCAGTAGTCGTGGATCTCCTTGTGTCTGTCCTTGGGACCTCAGCCTTGCCTCGGTTGCTGCGGGCAAGAGTCGTCTTGTCCCTCTTCCGCTTGCGGATATCTTCCAGACTACGGCGCTCATTTTCCAGGTGATGGCCTTGTCCACCAGCGTCTTAAAATCCGGAAAGGTGTGTACAATCAGTTGGCATCTTAGCGCTGGTGCTAGGCCGTCCAGGAATTTTTCCATCTTCTTGCTTTCTGTCATGTGCTCGTCGTAGGCATAACGAGACAGCTGGGTGAACTGACCATTGTACTCTGTCACAGACATGCCTCTTTGTTTCAGGTCATCAAACTCTCTCTTCTTGATCTTTAGAATGCTCCTGGGGATGTGTGCCCCACGGAAACCTTCCTTGAACTCTTCCCAGGTGATGTTGTGTTCCCTGGGATGCATGTGTAGGAAGTTCTCCCACCATGCTGCGGCTGCTCCAGTAAGGTAGTGTGGTGCATAAAGCACTTTCTCATGATCTGAGCATTGAGCAATAATCAGTTTCCTTTCAATCTCATGAAGCCAATCATCGGCTTCCAGCGGCCTATCGGTGTGAGCAAAAGTTGAGGGGCGAGTTTTCTGCAACTCGGATAACTTGGAAGGTGGTTGATAGTGTTCACGGTGGTTTCCCATGTTGATGACATGGTTCATCATCTCCTGGTGTTGTTGCTGACTTTGCTCGAAGAGACGGCATACTTGAGACAGTGCTGCTTCGCTGTCTTGTTGGCTGGACTGACCCTGAGTGAAATTGTTGCTGGTCTGTGTCCCGTAAACCTCTTCTGGCTGATTGGGCATGGAGCGAGTCCATGGGCGAGACATTTTTCCAGTCTGGGGTATTATTTGCAAAACCCATGAGAAAAACTGTGTAGCACGAGGAAACTCTTGCAAAGGCAACACAAATGATTTTTCATGGAAGAGAAGTGCTTAACATAAAATTTTCATGCGAAAAGCAAACACGCGATACAGCACTCAGGATGCGCGTACACAATCCTGACATGTTATTAAAACTAGCGTACCACTCCGGAAGGCAGCAAACACACCAATACAAACTAGCGTACAGATAAAACAGCACATCATACAAGCAGACATAACACGCGGCTACTCGGTGCTCTCAGTCGGAGATGGTGAAGATCTCCTTCCCCTTGCCGATGGCAAGGCTCAGCGGTCCAGGAGAGTCAACCTCCACCTCCTCTCTAGCTGGCTCCTGGCGCGTGACGCTGCGCTGCGGTGATGGTGCGGGGGCGACTGGTGGTAGAGCGCGTGCGGCAGGCGGTGCGGCTCTGACTGGAGTAGGAGCGATGACTCGGTCGAACTCCTCAGTGGTAGGCAGACGGCGAGCAGTGGCCAAAACGGCCGGTGCATACGAGGCTGAAGACGAGACGAAAGTCAGAGGTGGCGCCGTGTGGAGAAGCTCCTTCCTGCTGGCAGGACCGCCCCGGACTAAGTCCATACAGGCAGCCACAAGATCATCTACGAGGTTGTCGAAAGACTCCTCCAGAGCCTTGAGATACTCTACAACCATCTCGATGGCTTCGTCTCTTTCTCCCCGATGGCAGGCAAACGCATAGTGGCTGGTGTATGGCACATGGCATGGGAGGTAGCAGTAGCGACGAGTCTTCATCATAGGAAGGATGTCCCGAAGGCGAGCTATCGCCTCGCGGGCAGCCATCTGCATGGCATGCCTTTCCGTAGGCATGGCCCTTCCCGTAAACGGAAATGGCGAGCAGCAGATCGTCCTCCCCTGAACTGCACCACGGCTTGGTGCATAGACACGTCGTCACTGAGCTTGTGCTGATAGAGTGTGAACTCCGGGCGAGCTGCTGGCCCGATCGCGAGCTTGGTGATGGAGACGAGGAGCTTGACAAACCCCTCGGGCACGTTGGTGAACACTCGATTCTCACAGCTGCTGCCAGCCATCTACAAAAGTAGGCAAAATTCTGAGTAGTCATGTCATAAATTTATGATGACCAACAGAAAATAGCTACAATTGCAAAATGCTGAAAAAGCACAAAAGACGCTAATAACCGATTAGCGATCGCACCTAGTGGCTTCCTGGCTCTGATACCAAGCTTGTCACGACCGGTTTTTCAATAAAATAATTATTGAGAAACCAATCCCTGTTACGGACCAGCGAGGAAGAATTCCTTCTCGCTAATAGACAATACATTGGTCACAGAAGAAAAATACCAGGAGTACTAAATATAATACAAGGTTGAGCAGAGACTGCCCAACGATTTATTACATGCACGCCGATAAAACAATACGGCGGATAGGGTGGCAAACTACTAACTCATGATAATAACGATGGTGGAGGTATCACCGCGGGGCGAGTGATATGACTCCAGAAGACTACAGTTCTTCGAGCGTCGGAGTGAGGCTCGAGAAGACTTATTGCGGGTGGCGGAAGCGTAAACAAAGCAAGTGACCAAAATCCGGGAACGCGCAGGACTGACTGGGACTCCTCTAGGCATCGGACGCGCTATCGAACTCTTCATCCAAGAGGTCGCCTTCGTCAACATCTGGCCAAATCAACAAGCCAGGTGAGTACTATGAAAGTACTCGCAAGACAGTTCGGACAAAAGGTATAACAAATGTGAACATGAAATACATGAATAAGTTAACCAGTACGATCAGACATAGAGGTAATAAATACTGGGTGCCAAGCGAGTGTCCGAAAGACTCCTCGAGCGGAAAATGCGGAATAATAATACTGGTGCCAAACGAGTGTCTGAAAGACTCCTCGAGCGGAAAATGCGGAATAATAATACTGGTGCCAAACGAGTGTCTGAAAGACTCCTCGAGCGGAAAATGCGGAATAATAATACTGGTGCCAAACGAGTGTCTGAAAGACTCCTCGAGCGGAAAATGCAGAATAATAATGCCACAGTCGGGCGTCGAGGCGACACCACATAAAGGGCTTATAACA